>NW_028122328.1:0-70915 GCF_965194805.1 Balaenoptera borealis
CTCTTCCCTGGGAGAGCTAGATTTCCTCAGCACTCCAACAGCTCCAGGAACTGTGTTCTCTCACGTCCTACATGTCATGCCAATCTGCCTCATTGCCCTAGGCTGAGCGGCACTGAGAAACCAAAACTGCTTTGCATTCCTTCTACAAAGTCATACCTTAGGACCCCATCCTTTCAGGAGAAAATCAGCTTGCCTTGCTGCTGTAACCAAAGCACAGTTCTTCCTCTTACACTGCAGGGTTTTAAAAGAAGCTAAGCCCGATAGCCTAGCAAGAGCGCTCCTTGGGGGAGGCGTTTGGCTACACGCAGAACTCCGTGCCAAATAAACTTTATTCAAGGAAGGGACCAGTGTGTAGCTAGAGTGTCTACTTACTTGGTAGAAATCACATGGAGGTAGGCTACGTGTTCGCTGGAAACGGGGGCCTTATGGCACAAGCCTTGCTTTCCCATTTTGAGTGCTCCATTCATGCTGCCTTGAAGCTACCTAAATCACAGTTTAGGACGGGTCTCTAGTCACTGCAGGCAGGGCTCTGGGAAAGGAACAAGTGTTCTCTACATCAACAGGGTGCTTTCATAGCCTGGGTGGGAGCTCCTCCTGATACGCTCTAGAGCTAAAAGGAAACTTGACGTGAGTCCTTTCCTCAAGGTAAAGCCTTGAATAGCCCTGCCGAAGTGGAAGCTTGGAGCAGAGTCCTTGAGGCATTAGCTTTAGGTCTGCTTTCTTTAACGTTAGTAAGCATTTCAGGAAACGGAGGACCTCGCCTGGGCACCCTACTCCCTGCACGAACACCGAGCACCGGCAGGCTCCACTAGGCTGCTAAGAAACTTCCAGGCCCGGAATCCTTTCCCAGTCACTCAGTGTATGCTGAGTGTAGGGCAACACACTGCACTCTTCCCTGGGAGAGCTAGATTTCCTCAGCACTCCAACAGCCCCAGGAACTGTGTTCTCTCACGTCCTACATGTCATGCAAATCTGCCTCATTGCCCTAGGCTGAGCGGCACTGAGAAACCAAAACTGCTTTGCATTCCTTCCACAAAGTCATACATTAAGACCCCATCCTTACAGGAGAAATTCGGCTTGCGTTCCTGCTGTAAACAAAGCACAGTTCTTCCTCTTACACTGCAGGGTTTTAGAAGAAGCTAAGCCCGAGAGCCTAGCAAGAGCGTTCCTTGGGGGAGGCGGTTGGCTACACGCAGAACTCCGTGCCAAATAAACTTTATTCAAGGAAGGGACCAGTGTGTAGCTAGAGTGTATACTTGGTAGAAATCACAAGGAGGTAGGCTGCGTGTTCGCTGGAAACAGGGCCTTATGGCACAAGCCTTGCTTTCCCATTTTGAATGCTCCATTCATGCTGCCTTGAAGCTACCTAAATAACAGTTTTAGGAGGGGTCTCTAGTCACTGCAGGCAGGGCTCTGGGAAAGGAACGAGTCTTCTCTACATCAACAGGGTGCTTTCATAGCCTGGGTGGGAGCTCCTCCTGATACGCTCTAGAGCTAAAAGGAAACTTGACGTGAGTCCTTTCCTCAAGGTAAAGCCTTGAATAGCCCTGCCGAAGTGGAAGCTTGGAGCAGAGTCCTTGAGGCATTAGCTTTAGGTCTGCTTTCTTTAACGTTAGTAAGCATTTCAGGAAACGGAGGACCTCGCCTGGGCACCCTATTCCCTGCACGAACACCGAGCACCGGCAGGCTCCACTATGCTGCTAAGAAACTTCCAGGCCCGGAATCCTTTCCCAGTCACTCAGTGTATGCTGAGTGTAGGGCAACACACTGCACTCTTCCCTGGGAGAGCTAGATTTCCTCAGCACTCCAACAGCTCCAGGAACTGTGTTCTCTCACGTCCTACATGTCATGCCAATCTGCCTCATTGCCCTAGGCTGAGCGGCACTGAGAAACCAAAACTGCTTTGCATTCCTTCTACAAAGTCATACCTTAGGACCCCATCCTTTCAGGAGAAAATCAGCTTGCCTTGCTGCTGTAACCAAAGCACAGTTCTTCCTCTTACACTGCAGGGTTTTAGAAGAAGCTAAGCCCGATAGCCTAGCAAGAGCGCTCCTTGGGGGAGGCGTTTGGCTACACGCAGAACTCCGTGCCAAATAAACTTTATTCAAGGAAGGGACCAGTGTGTAGCTAGAGTGTCTACTTACTTGGTAGAAATCACATGGAGGTAGGCTACGTGTTCGCTGGAAACGGGGGCCTTATGGCACAAGCCTTGCTTTCCCATTTTGAGTGCTCCATTCATGCTGCCTTGAAGCTACCTAAATCACAGTTTAGGACGGGTCTCTAGTCACTGCAGGCAGGGCTCTGGGAAAGGAACAAGTGTTCTCTACATCAACAGGGTGCTTTCATAGCCTGGGTGGGAGCTCCTCCTGATACGCTCTAGAGCTAAAAGGAAACTTGACGTGAGTCCTTTCCTCAAGGTAAAGCCTTGAATAGCCCTGCCGAAGTGGAAGCTTGGAGCAGAGTCCTTGAGGCATTAGCTTTAGGTCTGCTTTCTTTAACGTTAGTAAGCATTTCAGGAAACGGAGGACCTCGCCTGGGCACCCTATTCCCTGCACGAACACCGAGCACCGGCAGGCTCCACTAGGCTGCTAAGAAACTTCCAGGCCCGGAATCCTTTCCCAGTCACTCAGTGTATGCTGAGTGTAGGGCAACACACTGCACTCTTCCCTGGGAGAGCTAGATTTCCTCAGCACTCCAACAGCTCCAGGAACTGTGTTCTCTCACGTCCTACATGTCATGCAAATCTGCCTCATTGCCCTAGGCTGAGCGGCACTGAGAAACCAAAACTGCTTCGCATTCCTTCCACAAAGTCATACATTAAGACCCCATCCTTACAGGAGAAATTCGGCTTGCGTTCCTGCTGTAAACAAAGCACAGTTCTTCCTCTTACACTGCAGGGTTTTAGAAGAAGCTAAGCCCGAGAGCCTAGCAAGAGCGCTCCTTGGGGGAGGCGGTTGGCTACACGCAGAACTCCGTGCCAAATAAACTTTATTCAAGGAAGGGACCAGTGTGTAGCTAGAGTGTATACTTGGTAGAAATCACAAGGAGGTAGGCTGCGTGTTCGCTGGAAACAGGGCCTTATGGCACAAGCCTTGCTTTCCCATTTTGAATGCTCCATTCATGCTGCCTTGAAGCTACCTAAATAACAGTTTTAGGAGGGGTCTCTAGTCACTGCAGGCAGGGCTCTGGGAAAGGAACGAGTCTTCTCTACATCAACAGGGTGCTTTCATAGCCTGGGTGGGAGCTCCTCCTGATACGCTCTAGAGCTAAAAGGAAACTTGACGTGAGTCCTTTCCTCAAGGTAAAGCCTTGAATAGCCCTGCCGAAGTGGAAGCTTGGAGCAGAGTCCTTGAGGCATTAGCTTTAGGTCTGCTTTCTTTAACGTTAGTAAGCATTTCAGGAAACGGAGGACCTCTCCTGGGCACCCTATTCCCTGCACGAACACCGAGCACCGGCAGGCTCCACTAGGCTGCTAAGAAACTTCCAGGCCCGGAATCCTTTCCCAGTCACTCAGTGTATGCTGAGTGTAGGGCAACACACTGCACTCTTCCCTGGGAGAGCTAGATTTCCTCAGCACTCCAACAGTTCCAGGAACTGTGTTCTCTCACGTCCTACATGTCATGCCAATCTGCCTCATTGCCCTAGGCTGAGCGGCACTGAGAAACCAAAACTGCTTTGCATTCCTTCTACAAAGTCATACCTTAGGACCCCATCCTTTCAGGAGAAAATCAGCTTGCCTTGCTGCTGTAACCAAAGCACAGTTCTTCCTCTTACACTGCAGGGTTTTAGAAGAAGCTAAGCCCGATAGCCTAGCAAGAGCGCTCCTTGGGGGAGGCGTTTGGCTACACGCAGAACTCCGTGCCAAATAAACTTTATTCAAGGAAGGGACCAGTGTGTAGCTAGAGTGTCTACTTACTTGGTAGAAATCACATGGAGGTAGGCTACGTGTTCGCTGGAAACGGGGGCCTTATGGCACAAGCCTTGCTTTCCCATTTTGAGTGCTCCATTCATGCTGCCTTGAAGCTACCTAAATCACAGTTTAGGACGGGTCTCTAGTCACTGCAGGCAGGGCTCTGGGAAAGGAACAAGTGTTCTCTACATCAACAGGGTGCTTTCATAGCCTGGGTGGGAGCTCCTCCTGATACGCTCTAGAGCTAAAAGGAAACTTGACGTGAGTCCTTTCCTCAAGGTAAAGCCTTGAATAGCCCTGCCGCAGTGGAAGCTTGGAGCAGAGTCCTTGAGGCATTAGCTTTAGGTCTGCTTTCTTTAACGTTAGTAAGCATTTCAGGAAACGGAGGACCTCGCCTGGGCACCCTACTCCCTGCACGAACACCGAGCACCGGCAGGCTCCACTAGGCTGCTAAGAAACTTCCAGGCCCGGAATCCTTTCCCAGTCACTCAGTGTATGCTGAGTGTAGGGCAACACACTGCACTCTTCCCTGGGAGAGCTAGATTTCCTCAGCACTCCAACAGCTCCAGGAACTGTGTTCTCTCACGTCCTACATGTCATGCCAATCTGCCTCATTGCCCTAGGCTGAGCGGCACTGAGAAACCAAAACTGCTTTGCATTCCTTCTACAAAGTCATACCTTAGGACCCCATCCTTTCAGGAGAAAATCAGCTTGCCTTGCTGCTGTAACCAAAGCACAGTTCTTCCTCTTACACTGCAGGGTTTTAGAAGAAGCTAAGCCCGATAGCCTAGCAAGAGCGCTCCTTGGGGGAGGCGTTTGGCTACACGCAGAACTCCGTGCCAAATAAACTTTATTCAAGGAAGGGACCAGTGTGTAGCTAGAGTGTCTACTTACTTGGTAGAAATCACATGGAGGTAGGCTACGTGTTCGCTGGAAACGGGGGCCTTATGGCACAAGCCTTGCTTTCCCATTTTGAGTGCTCCATTCATGCTGCCTTGAAGCTACCTAAATCACAGTTTAGGACGGGTCTCTAGTCACTGCAGGCAGGGCTCTGGGAAAGGAACAAGTGTTCTCTACATCAACAGGGTGCTTTCATAGCCTGGGTGGGAGCTCCTCCTGATACGCTCTAGAGCTAAAAGGAAACTTGACGTGAGTCCTTTCCTCAAGGTAAAGCCTTGAATAGCCCTGCCGAAGTGGAAGCTTGGAGCAGAGTCCTTGAGGCATTAGCTTTAGGTCTGCTTTCTTTAACGTTAGTAAGCATTTCAGGAAACGGAGGACCTCGCCTGGGCACCCTATTCCCTGCACGAACACCGAGCACCGGCAGGCTCCACTAGGCTGCTAAGAAACTTCCAGGCCCGGAATCCTTTCCCAGTCACTCAGTGTATGCTGAGTGTAGGGCAACACACTGCACTCTTCCCTGGGAGAGCTAGATTTCCTCAGCACTCCAACAGCTCCAGGAACTGTGTTCTCTCACGTCCTACATGTCATGCAAATCTGCCTCATTGCCCTAGGCTGAGCGGCACTGAGAAACCAAAACTGCTTCGCATTCCTTCCACAAAGTCATACATTAAGACCCCATCCTTACAGGAGAAATTCGGCTTGCGTTCCTGCTGTAAACAAAGCACAGTTCTTCCTCTTACACTGCAGGGTTTTAGAAGAAGCTAAGCCCGAGAGCCTAGCAAGAGCGCTCCTTGGGGGAGGCGGTTGGCTACACGCAGAACTCCGTGCCAAATAAACTTTATTCAAGGAAGGGACCAGTGTGTAGCTAGAGTGTATACTTGGTAGAAATCACAAGGAGGTAGGCTGCGTGTTCGCTGGAAACAGGGCCTTATGGCACAAGCCTTGCTTTCCCATTTTGAATGCTCCATTCATGCTGCCTTGAAGCTACCTAAATAACAGTTTTAGGAGGGGTCTCTAGTCACTGCAGGCAGGGCTCTGGGAAAGGAACGAGTCTTCTCTACATCAACAGGGTGCTTTCATAGCCTGGGTGGGAGCTCCTCCTGATACGCTCTAGAGCTAAAAGGAAACTTGACGTGAGTCCTTTCCTCAAGGTAAAGCCTTGAATAGCCCTGCCGAAGTGGAAGCTTGGAGCAGAGTCCTTGAGGCATTAGCTTTAGGTCTGCTTTCTTTAACGTTAGTAAGCATTTCAGGAAACGGAGGACCTCTCCTGGGCACCCTATTCCCTGCACGAACACCGAGCACCGGCAGGCTCCACTAGGCTGCTAAGAAACTTCCAGGCCCGGAATCCTTTCCCAGTCACTCAGTGTATGCTGAGTGTAGGGCAACACACTGCACTCTTCCCTGGGAGAGCTAGATTTCCTCAGCACTCCAACAGTTCCAGGAACTGTGTTCTCTCACGTCCTACATGTCATGCCAATCTGCCTCATTGCCCTAGGCTGAGCGGCACTGAGAAACCAAAACTGCTTTGCATTCCTTCTACAAAGTCATACCTTAGGACCCCATCCTTTCAGGAGAAAATCAGCTTGCCTTGCTGCTGTAACCAAAGCACAGTTCTTCCTCTTACACTGCAGGGTTTTAGAAGAAGCTAAGCCCGATAGCCTAGCAAGAGCGCTCCTTGGGGGAGGCGTTTGGCTACACGCAGAACTCCGTGCCAAATAAACTTTATTCAAGGAAGGGACCAGTGTGTAGCTAGAGTGTCTACTTACTTGGTAGAAATCACATGGAGGTAGGCTACGTGTTCGCTGGAAACGGGGGCCTTATGGCACAAGCCTTGCTTTCCCATTTTGAGTGCTCCATTCATGCTGCCTTGAAGCTACCTAAATCACAGTTTAGGACGGGTCTCTAGTCACTGCAGGCAGGGCTCTGGGAAAGGAACAAGTGTTCTCTACATCAACAGGGTGCTTTCATAGCCTGGGTGGGAGCTCCTCCTGATACGCTCTAGAGCTAAAAGGAAACTTGACGTGAGTCCTTTCCTCAAGGTAAAGCCTTGAATAGCCCTGCCGCAGTGGAAGCTTGGAGCAGAGTCCTTGAGGCATTAGCTTTAGGTCTGCTTTCTTTAACGTTAGTAAGCATTTCAGGAAACGGAGGACCTCGCCTGGGCACCCTACTCCCTGCACGAACACCGAGCACCGGCAGGCTCCACTAGGCTGCTAAGAAACTTCCAGGCCCGGAATCCTTTCCCAGTCACTCAGTGTATGCTGAGTGTAGGGCAACACACTGCACTCTTCCCTGGGAGAGCTAGATTTCCTCAGCACTCCAACAGCTCCAGGAACTGTGTTCTCTCACGTCCTACATGTCATGCCAATCTGCCTCATTGCCCTAGGCTGAGCGGCACTGAGAAACCAAAACTGCTTTGCATTCCTTCCACAAAGTCATACATTAAGACCCCATCCTTACAGGAGAAATTCGGCTTGCGTTCCTGCTGTAAACAAAGCACAGTTCTTCCTCTTACACTGCAGGGTTTTAGAAGAAGCTAAGCCCGAGAGCCTAGCAAGAGCGCTCCTTGGGGGAGGCGGTTGGCTACACGCAGAACTCCGTGCCAAATAAACTTTATTCAAGGAAGGGACCAGTGTGTAGCTAGAGTGTATACTTGGTAGAAATCACAAGGAGGTAGGCTGCGTGTTCGCTGGAAACAGGGCCTTATGGCACAAGCCTTGCTTTCCCATTTTGAATGCTCCATTCATGCTGCCTTGAAGCTACCTAAATCACAGTTTTAGGACGGGTCTCTAGTCACTGCAGGCAGGGCTCTGGGAAAGGAACGAGTCTTCTCTACATCAACAGGGTGCTTTCATAGCCTGGGTGGGAGCTCCTCCTGATACGCTCTAGAGCTAAAAGGAAACTTGACGTGAGTCCTTTCCTCAAGGTAAAGCCTTGAATAGCCCTGCCGAAGTGGAAGCTTGGAGCAGAGTCCTTGAGGCATTAGCTTTAGGTCTGCTTTCTTTAACGTTAGTAAGCATTTCAGGAAACGGAGGACCTCTCCTGGGCACCCTATTCCCTGCACGAACACCGAGCACCGGCAGGCTCCACTATGCTGCTAAGAAACTTCCAGGCCCGGAATCCTTTCCCAGTCACTCAGTGTATGCTGAGTGTAGGGCAACACACTGCACTCTTCCCTGGGAGAGCTAGATTTCCTCAGCACTCCAACAGCTCCAGGAACTGTGTTCTCTCACGTCCTACATGTCATGCCAATCTGCCTCATTGCCCTAGGCTGAGCGGCACTGAGAAACCAAAACTGCTTTGCATTCCTTCTACAAAGTCATACCTTAGGACCCCATCCTTTCAGGAGAAAATCAGCTTGCCTTGCTGCTGTAACCAAAGCACAGTTCTTCCTCTTACACTGCAGGGTTTTAGAAGAAGCTAAGCCCGATAGCCTAGCAAGAGCGCTCCTTGGGGGAGGCGTTTGGCTACACGCAGAACTCCGTGCCAAATAAACTTTATTCAAGGAAGGGACCAGTGTGTAGCTAGAGTGTCTACTTACTTGGTAGAAATCACATGGAGGTAGGCTACGTGTTCGCTGGAAACGGGGGCCTTATGGCACAAGCCTTGCTTTCCCATTTTGAGTGCTCCATTCATGCTGCCTTGAAGCTACCTAAATCACAGTTTAGGACGGGTCTCTAGTCACTGCAGGCAGGGCTCTGGGAAAGGAACAAGTGTTCTCTACATCAACAGGGTGCTTTCATAGCCTGGGTGGGAGCTCCTCCTGATACGCTCTAGAGCTAAAAGGAAACTTGACGTGAGTCCTTTCCTCAAGGTAAAGCCTTGAATAGCCCTGCCGAAGTGGAAGCTTGGAGCAGAGTCCTTGAGGCATTAGCTTTAGGTCTGCTTTCTTTAACGTTAGTAAGCATTTCAGGAAACGGAGGACCTCGCCTGGGCACCCTATTCCCTGCACGAACACCGAGCACCGGCAGGCTCCACTAGGCTGCTAAGAAACTTCCAGGCCCGGAATCCTTTCCCAGTCACTCAGTGTATGCTGAGTGTAGGGCAACACACTGCACTCTTCCCTGGGAGAGCTAGATTTCCTCAGCACTCCAACAGCTCCAGGAACTGTGTTCTCTCACGTCCTACATGTCATGCAAATCTGCCTCATTGCCCTAGGCTGAGCGGCACTGAGAAACCAAAACTGCTTCGCATTCCTTCCACAAAGTCATACATTAAGACCCCATCCTTACAGGAGAAATTCGGCTTGCGTTCCTGCTGTAAACAAAGCACAGTTCTTCCTCTTACACTGCAGGGTTTTAGAAGAAGCTAAGCCCGAGAGCCTAGCAAGAGCGCTCCTTGGGGGAGGCGGTTGGCTACACGCAGAACTCCGTGCCAAATAAACTTTATTCAAGGAAGGGACCAGTGTGTAGCTAGAGTGTATACTTGGTAGAAATCACAAGGAGGTAGGCTGCGTGTTCGCTGGAAACAGGGCCTTATGGCACAAGCCTTGCTTTCCCATTTTGAATGCTCCATTCATGCTGCCTTGAAGCTACCTAAATAACAGTTTTAGGAGGGGTCTCTAGTCACTGCAGGCAGGGCTCTGGGAAAGGAACGAGTCTTCTCTACATCAACAGGGTGCTTTCATAGCCTGGGTGGGAGCTCCTCCTGATACGCTCTAGAGCTAAAAGGAAACTTGACGTGAGTCCTTTCCTCAAGGTAAAGCCTTGAATAGCCCTGCCGAAGTGGAAGCTTGGAGCAGAGTCCTTGAGGCATTAGCTTTAGGTCTGCTTTCTTTAACGTTAGTAAGCATTTCAGGAAACGGAGGACCTCTCCTGGGCACCCTATTCCCTGCACGAACACCGAGCACCGGCAGGCTCCACTAGGCTGCTAAGAAACTTCCAGGCCCGGAATCCTTTCCCAGTCACTCAGTGTATGCTGAGTGTAGGGCAACACACTGCACTCTTCCCTGGGAGAGCTAGATTTCCTCAGCACTCCAACAGCTCCAGGAACTGTGTTCTCTCACGTCCTACATGTCATGCCAATCTGCCTCATTGCCCTAGGCTGAGCGGCACTGAGAAACCAAAACTGCTTTGCATTCCTTCTACAAAGTCATACCTTAGGACCCCATCCTTTCAGGAGAAAATCAGCTTGCCTTGCTGCTGTAACCAAAGCACAGTTCTTCCTCTTACACTGCAGGGTTTTAGAAGAAGCTAAGCCCGATAGCCTAGCAAGAGCGCTCCTTGGGGGAGGCGTTTGGCTACACGCAGAACTCCGTGCCAAATAAACTTTATTCAAGGAAGGGACCAGTGTGTAGCTAGAGTGTCTACTTACTTGGTAGAAATCACATGGAGGTAGGCTACGTGTTCGCTGGAAACGGGGGCCTTATGGCACAAGCCTTGCTTTCCCATTTTGAGTGCTCCATTCATGCTGCCTTGAAGCTACCTAAATCACAGTTTAGGACGGGTCTCTAGTCACTGCAGGCAGGGCTCTGGGAAAGGAACAAGTGTTCTCTACATCAACAGGGTGCTTTCATAGCCTGGGTGGGAGCTCCTCCTGATACGCTCTAGAGCTAAAAGGAAACTTGACGTGAGTCCTTTCCTCAAGGTAAAGCCTTGAATAGCCCTGCCGAAGTGGAAGCTTGGAGCAGAGTCCTTGAGGCATTAGCTTTAGGTCTGCTTTCTTTAACGTTAGTAAGCATTTCAGGAAACGGAGGACCTCGCCTGGGCACCCTATTCCCTGCACGAACACCGAGCACCGGCAGGCTCCACTAGGCTGCTAAGAAACTTCCAGGCCCGGAATCCTTTCCCAGTCACTCAGTGTATGCTGAGTGTAGGGCAACACACTGCACTCTTCCCTGGGAGAGCTAGATTTCCTCAGCACTCCAACAGCTCCAGGAACTGTGTTCTCTCACGTCCTACATGTCATGCAAATCTGCCTCATTGCCCTAGGCTGAGCGGCACTGAGAAACCAAAACTGCTTCGCATTCCTTCCACAAAGTCATACATTAAGACCCCATCCTTACAGGAGAAATTCGGCTTGCGTTCCTGCTGTAAACAAAGCACAGTTCTTCCTCTTACACTGCAGGGTTTTAGAAGAAGCTAAGCCCGAGAGCCTAGCAAGAGCGCTCCTTGGGGGAGGCGGTTGGCTACACGCAGAACTCCGTGCCAAATAAACTTTATTCAAGGAAGGGACCAGTGTGTAGCTAGAGTGTATACTTGGTAGAAATCACAAGGAGGTAGGCTGCGTGTTCGCTGGAAACAGGGCCTTATGGCACAAGCCTTGCTTTCCCATTTTGAATGCTCCATTCATGCTGCCTTGAAGCTACCTAAATAACAGTTTTAGGAGGGGTCTCTAGTCACTGCAGGCAGGGCTCTGGGAAAGGAACGAGTCTTCTCTACATCAACAGGGTGCTTTCATAGCCTGGGTGGGAGCTCCTCCTGATACGCTCTAGAGCTAAAAGGAAACTTGACGTGAGTCCTTTCCTCAAGGTAAAGCCTTGAATAGCCCTGCCGAAGTGGAAGCTTGGAGCAGAGTCCTTGAGGCATTAGCTTTAGGTCTGCTTTCTTTAACGTTAGTAAGCATTTCAGGAAACGGAGGACCTCTCCTGGGCACCCTATTCCCTGCACGAACACCGAGCACCGGCAGGCTCCACTATGCTGCTAAGAAACTTCCAGGCCCGGAATCCTTTCCCAGTCACTCAGTGTATGCTGAGTGTAGGGCAACACACTGCACTCTTCCCTGGGAGAGCTAGATTTCCTCAGCACTCCAACAGCTCCAGGAACTGTGTTCTCTCACGTCCTACATGTCATGCCAATCTGCCTCATTGCCCTAGGCTGAGCGGCACTGAGAAACCAAAACTGCTTTGCATTCCTTCTACAAAGTCATACCTTAGGACCCCATCCTTTCAGGAGAAAATCAGCTTGCCTTGCTGCTGTAACCAAAGCACAGTTCTTCCTCTTACACTGCAGGGTTTTAGAAGAAGCTAAGCCCGATAGCCTAGCAAGAGCGCTCCTTGGGGGAGGCGTTTGGCTACACGCAGAACTCCGTGCCAAATAAACTTTATTCAAGGAAGGGACCAGTGTGTAGCTAGAGTGTCTACTTACTTGGTAGAAATCACATGGAGGTAGGCTACGTGTTCGCTGGAAACGGGGGCCTTATGGCACAAGCCTTGCTTTCCCATTTTGAGTGCTCCATTCATGCTGCCTTGAAGCTACCTAAATCACAGTTTAGGACGGGTCTCTAGTCACTGCAGGCAGGGCTCTGGGAAAGGAACAAGTGTTCTCTACATCAACAGGGTGCTTTCATAGCCTGGGTGGGAGCTCCTCCTGATACGCTCTAGAGCTAAAAGGAAACTTGACGTGAGTCCTTTCCTCAAGGTAAAGCCTTGAATAGCCCTGCCGAAGTGGAAGCTTGGAGCAGAGTCCTTGAGGCATTAGCTTTAGGTCTGCTTTCTTTAACGTTAGTAAGCATTTCAGGAAACGGAGGACCTCGCCTGGGCACCCTATTCCCTGCACGAACACCGAGCACCGGCAGGCTCCACTAGGCTGCTAAGAAACTTCCAGGCCCGGAATCCTTTCCCAGTCACTCAGTGTATGCTGAGTGTAGGGCAACACACTGCACTCTTCCCTGGGAGAGCTAGATTTCCTCAGCACTCCAACAGCTCCAGGAACTGTGTTCTCTCACGTCCTACATGTCATGCAAATCTGCCTCATTGCCCTAGGCTGAGCGGCACTGAGAAACCAAAACTGCTTCGCATTCCTTCCACAAAGTCATACATTAAGACCCCATCCTTACAGGAGAAATTCGGCTTGCGTTCCTGCTGTAAACAAAGCACAGTTCTTCCTCTTACACTGCAGGGTTTTAGAAGAAGCTAAGCCCGAGAGCCTAGCAAGAGCGCTCCTTGGGGGAGGCGGTTGGCTACACGCAGAACTCCGTGCCAAATAAACTTTATTCAAGGAAGGGACCAGTGTGTAGCTAGAGTGTATACTTGGTAGAAATCACAAGGAGGTAGGCTGCGTGTTCGCTGGAAACAGGGCCTTATGGCACAAGCCTTGCTTTCCCATTTTGAATGCTCCATTCATGCTGCCTTGAAGCTACCTAAATAACAGTTTTAGGAGGGGTCTCTAGTCACTGCAGGCAGGGCTCTGGGAAAGGAACGAGTCTTCTCTACATCAACAGGGTGCTTTCATAGCCTGGGTGGGAGCTCCTCCTGATACGCTCTAGAGCTAAAAGGAAACTTGACGTGAGTCCTTTCCTCAAGGTAAAGCCTTGAATAGCCCTGCCGAAGTGGAAGCTTGGAGCAGAGTCCTTGAGGCATTAGCTTTAGGTCTGCTTTCTTTAACGTTAGTAAGCATTTCAGGAAACGGAGGACCTCTCCTGGGCACCCTATTCCCTGCACGAACACCGAGCACCGGCAGGCTCCACTATGCTGCTAAGAAACTTCCAGGCCCGGAATCCTTTCCCAGTCACTCAGTGTATGCTGAGTGTAGGGCAACACACTGCACTCTTCCCTGGGAGAGCTAGATTTCCTCAGCACTCCAACAGCTCCAGGAACTGTGTTCTCTCACGTCCTACATGTCATGCCAATCTGCCTCATTGCCCTAGGCTGAGCGGCACTGAGAAACCAAAACTGCTTTGCATTCCTTCTACAAAGTCATACCTTAGGACCCCATCCTTTCAGGAGAAAATCAGCTTGCCTTGCTGCTGTAACCAAAGCACAGTTCTTCCTCTTACACTGCAGGGTTTTAGAAGAAGCTAAGCCCGATAGCCTAGCAAGAGCGCTCCTTGGGGGAGGCGTTTGGCTACACGCAGAACTCCGTGCCAAATAAACTTTATTCAAGGAAGGGACCAGTGTGTAGCTAGAGTGTCTACTTACTTGGTAGAAATCACATGGAGGTAGGCTACGTGTTCGCTGGAAACGGGGGCCTTATGGCACAAGCCTTGCTTTCCCATTTTGAGTGCTCCATTCATGCTGCCTTGAAGCTACCTAAATCACAGTTTAGGACGGGTCTCTAGTCACTGCAGGCAGGGCTCTGGGAAAGGAACAAGTGTTCTCTACATCAACAGGGTGCTTTCATAGCCTGGGTGGGAGCTCCTCCTGATACGCTCTAGAGCTAAAAGGAAACTTGACGTGAGTCCTTTCCTCAAGGTAAAGCCTTGAATAGCCCTGCCGAAGTGGAAGCTTGGAGCAGAGTCCTTGAGGCATTAGCTTTAGGTCTGCTTTCTTTAACGTTAGTAAGCATTTCAGGAAACGGAGGACCTCGCCTGGGCACCCTATTCCCTGCACGAACACCGAGCACCGGCAGGCTCCACTAGGCTGCTAAGAAACTTCCAGGCCCGGAATCCTTTCCCAGTCACTCAGTGTATGCTGAGTGTAGGGCAACACACTGCACTCTTCCCTGGGAGAGCTAGATTTCCTCAGCACTCCAACAGCTCCAGGAACTGTGTTCTCTCACGTCCTACATGTCATGCAAATCTGCCTCATTGCCCTAGGCTGAGCGGCACTGAGAAACCAAAACTGCTTCGCATTCCTTCCACAAAGTCATACATTAAGACCCCATCCTTACAGGAGAAATTCGGCTTGCGTTCCTGCTGTAAACAAAGCACAGTTCTTCCTCTTACACTGCAGGGTTTTAGAAGAAGCTAAGCCCGAGAGCCTAGCAAGAGCGCTCCTTGGGGGAGGCGGTTGGCTACACGCAGAACTCCGTGCCAAATAAACTTTATTCAAGGAAGGGACCAGTGTGTAGCTAGAGTGTATACTTGGTAGAAATCACAAGGAGGTAGGCTGCGTGTTCGCTGGAAACAGGGCCTTATGGCACAAGCCTTGCTTTCCCATTTTGAATGCTCCATTCATGCTGCCTTGAAGCTACCTAAATAACAGTTTTAGGAGGGGTCTCTAGTCACTGCAGGCAGGGCTCTGGGAAAGGAACGAGTCTTCTCTACATCAACAGGGTGCTTTCATAGCCTGGGTGGGAGCTCCTCCTGATACGCTCTAGAGCTAAAAGGAAACTTGACGTGAGTCCTTTCCTCAAGGTAAAGCCTTGAATAGCCCTGCCGAAGTGGAAGCTTGGAGCAGAGTCCTTGAGGCATTAGCTTTAGGTCTGCTTTCTTTAACGTTAGTAAGCATTTCAGGAAACGGAGGACCTCGCCTGGGCACCCTACTCCCTGCACGAACACCGAGCACCGGCAGGCTCCACTAGGCTGCTAAGAAACTTCCAGGCCCGGAATCCTTTCCCAGTCACTCAGTGTATGCTGAGTGTAGGGCAACACACTGCACTCTTCCCTGGGAGAGCTAGATTTCCTCAGCACTCCAACAGCTCCAGGAACTGTGTTCTCTCACGTCCTACATGTCATGCCAATCTGCCTCATTGCCCTAGGCTGAGCGGCACTGAGAAACCAAAACTGCTTTGCATTCCTTCTACAAAGTCATACCTTAGGACCCCATCCTTTCAGGAGAAAATCAGCTTGCCTTGCTGCTGTAACCAAAGCACAGTTCTTCCTCTTACACTGCAGGGTTTTAGAAGAAGCTAAGCCCGATAGCCTAGCAAGAGCGCTCCTTGGGGGAGGCGTTTGGCTACACGCAGAACTCCGTGCCAAATAAACTTTATTCAAGGAAGGGACCAGTGTGTAGCTAGAGTGTCTACTTACTTGGTAGAAATCACATGGAGGTAGGCTACGTGTTCGCTGGAAACGGGGGCCTTATGGCACAAGCCTTGCTTTCCCATTTTGAGTGCTCCATTCATGCTGCCTTGAAGCTACCTAAATCACAGTTTAGGACGGGTCTCTAGTCACTGCAGGCAGGGCTCTGGGAAAGGAACAAGTGTTCTCTACATCAACAGGGTGCTTTCATAGCCTGGGTGGGAGCTCCTCCTGATACGCTCTAGAGCTAAAAGGAAACTTGACGTGAGTCCTTTCCTCAAGGTAAAGCCTTGAATAGCCCTGCCGAAGTGGAAGCTTGGAGCAGAGTCCTTGAGGCATTAGCTTTAGGTCTGCTTTCTTTAACGTTAGTAAGCATTTCAGGAAACGGAGGACCTCGCCTGGGCACCCTATTCCCTGCACGAACACCGAGCACCGGCAGGCTCCACTATGCTGCTAAGAAACTTCCAGGCCCGGAATCCTTTCCCAGTCACTCAGTGTATGCTGAGTGTAGGGCAACACACTGCACTCTTCCCTGGGAGAGCTAGATTTCCTCAGCACTCCAACAGCTCCAGGAACTGTGTTCTCTCACGTCCTACATGTCATGCCAATCTGCCTCATTGCCCTAGGCTGAGCGGCACTGAGAAACCAAAACTGCTTTGCATTCCTTCTACAAAGTCATACCTTAGGACCCCATCCTTTCAGGAGAAAATCAGCTTGCCTTGCTGCTGTAACCAAAGCACAGTTCTTCCTCTTACACTGCAGGGTTTTAGAAGAAGCTAAGCCCGATAGCCTAGCAAGAGCGCTCCTTGGGGGAGGCGTTTGGCTACACGCAGAACTCCGTGCCAAATAAACTTTATTCAAGGAAGGGACCAGTGTGTAGCTAGAGTGTCTACTTACTTGGTAGAAATCACATGGAGGTAGGCTACGTGTTCGCTGGAAACGGGGGCCTTATGGCACAAGCCTTGCTTTCCCATTTTGAGTGCTCCATTCATGCTGCCTTGAAGCTACCTAAATCACAGTTTAGGACGGGTCTCTAGTCACTGCAGGCAGGGCTCTGGGAAAGGAACAAGTGTTCTCTACATCAACAGGGTGCTTTCATAGCCTGGGTGGGAGCTCCTCCTGATACGCTCTAGAGCTAAAAGGAAACTTGACGTGAGTCCTTTCCTCAAGGTAAAGCCTTGAATAGCCCTGCCGAAGTGGAAGCTTGGAGCAGAGTCCTTGAGGCATTAGCTTTAGGTCTGCTTTCTTTAACGTTAGTAAGCATTTCAGGAAACGGAGGACCTCGCCTGGGCACCCTATTCCCTGCACGAACACCGAGCACCGGCAGGCTCCACTAGGCTGCTAAGAAACTTCCAGGCCCGGAATCCTTTCCCAGTCACTCAGTGTATGCTGAGTGTAGGGCAACACACTGCACTCTTCCCTGGGAGAGCTAGATTTCCTCAGCACTCCAACAGCTCCAGGAACTGTGTTCTCTCACGTCCTACATGTCATGCAAATCTGCCTCATTGCCCTAGGCTGAGCGGCACTGAGAAACCAAAACTGCTTCGCATTCCTTCCACAAAGTCATACATTAAGACCCCATCCTTACAGGAGAAATTCGGCTTGCGTTCCTGCTGTAAACAAAGCACAGTTCTTCCTCTTACACTGCAGGGTTTTAGAAGAAGCTAAGCCCGAGAGCCTAGCAAGAGCGTTCCTTGGGGGAGGCGGTTGGCTACACGCAGAACTCCGTGCCAAATAAACTTTATTCAAGGAAGGGACCAGTGTGTAGCTAGAGTGTATACTTGGTAGAAATCACAAGGAGGTAGGCTGCGTGTTCGCTGGAAACAGGGCCTTATGGCACAAGCCTTGCTTTCCCATTTTGAATGCTCCATTCATGCTGCCTTGAAGCTACCTAAATAACAGTTTTAGGAGGGGTCTCTAGTCACTGCAGGCAGGGCTCTGGGAAAGGAACGAGTCTTCTCTACATCAACAGGGTGCTTTCATAGCCTGGGTGGGAGCTCCTCCTGATACGCTCTAGAGCTAAAAGGAAACTTGACGTGAGTCCTTTCCTCAAGGTAAAGCCTTGAATAGCCCTGCCGAAGTGGAAGCTTGGAGCAGAGTCCTTGAGGCATTAGCTTTAGGTCTGCTTTCTTTAACGTTAGTAAGCATTTCAGGAAACGGAGGACCTCGCCTGGGCACCCTACTCCCTGCACGAACACCGAGCACCGGCAGGCTCCACTAGGCTGCTAAGAAACTTCCAGGCCCGGAATCCTTTCCCAGTCACTCAGTGTATGCTGAGTGTAGGGCAACACACTGCACTCTTCCCTGGGAGAGCTAGATTTCCTCAGCACTCCAACAGCTCCAGGAACTGTGTTCTCTCACGTCCTACATGTCATGCCAATCTGCCTCATTGCCCTAGGCTGAGCGGCACTGAGAAACCAAAACTGCTTTGCATTCCTTCTACAAAGTCATACCTTAGGACCCCATCCTTTCAGGAGAAAATCAGCTTGCCTTGCTGCTGTAACCAAAGCACAGTTCTTCCTCTTACACTGCAGGGTTTTAGAAGAAGCTAAGCCCGATAGCCTAGCAAGAGCGCTCCTTGGGGGAGTCGTTTGGCTACACGCAGAACTCCGTGCCAAATAAACTTTATTCAAGGAAGGGACCAGTGTGTAGCTAGAGTGTCTACTTACTTGGTAGAAATCACATGGAGGTAGGCTACGTGTTCGCTGGAAACGGGGGCCTTATGGCACAAGCCTTGCTTTCCCATTTTGAGTGCTCCATTCATGCTGCCTTGAAGCTACCTAAATCACAGTTTAGGACGGGTCTCTAGTCACTGCAGGCAGGGCTCTGGGAAAGGAACAAGTGTTCTCTACATCAACAGGGTGCTTTCATAGCCTGGGTGGGAGCTCCTCCTGATACGCTCTAGAGCTAAAAGGAAACGACGTGAGTCCTTTCCTCAAGGTAAAGCCTTGAATAGCCCTGCCGAAGTGGAAGCTTGGAGCAGAGTCCTTGAGGCATTAGCTTTAGGTCTGCTTTCTTTAACGTTAGTAAGCATTTCAGGAAACGGAGGACCTCGCCTGGGCACCCTACTCCCTGCACGAACACCGAGCACCGGCAGGCTCCACTAGGCTGCTAAGAAACTTCCAGGCCCGGAATCCTTTCCCAGTCACTCAGTGTATGCTGAGTGTAGGGCAACACACTGCACTCTTCCCTGGGAGAGCTAGATTTCCTCAGCACTCCAACAGCTCCAGGAACTGTGTTCTCTCACGTCCTACATGTCATGCCAATCTGCCTCATTGCCCTAGGCTGAGCGGCACTGAGAAACCAAAACTGCTTTGCATTCCTTCTACAAAGTCATACCTTAGGACCCCATCCTTACAGGAGAAAATCAGCTTGCCTTGCTGCTGTAACCAAAGCACAGTTCTTCCTCTTACACTGCAGGGTTTTAGAAGAAGCTAAGCCCGATAGCCTAGCAAGAGCGCTCCTTGGGGGAGGCGTTTGGCTACACGCAGAACTCCGTGCCAAATAAACTTTATTCAAGGAAGGGACCAGTGTGTAGCTAGAGTGTCTACTTACTTGGTAGAAATCACATGGAGGTAGGCTACGTGTTCGCTGGAAACGGGGGCCTTATGGCACAAGCCTTGCTTTCCCATTTTGAGTGCTCCATTCATGCTGCCTTGAAGCTACCTAAATCACAGTTTAGGAGGGGTCTGTAGTCACTGCAGGCAGGGCTCTGGGAAAGGAACAAGTGTTCTCTACATCAACAGGGTGCTTTCATAGCCTGGGTGGGAGCTCCTCCTGATACGCTCTAGAGCTAAAAGGAAACTTGACGTGAGTCCTTTCCTCAAGGTAAAGCCTTGAATAGCCCTGCCGAAGTGGAAGCTTGGAGCAGAGTCCTTGAGGCATTAGCTTTAGGTCTGCTTTCTTTAACGTTAGTAAGCATTTCAGGAAACGGAGGACCTCGCCTGGGCACCCTACTCCCTGCACGAACACCGAGCACCGGCAGGCTCCACTAGGCTGCTAAGAAACTTCCAGGCCCGGAATCCTTTCCCAGTCACTCAGTGTATGCTGAGTGTAGGGCAACACACTGCACTCTTCCCTGGGAGAGCTAGATTTCCTCAGCACTCCAACAGCCCCAGGAACTGTGTTCTCTCACGTCCTACATGTCATGCAAATCTGCCTCATTGCCCTAGGCTGAGCGGCACTGAGAAACCAAAACTGCTTTGCATTCCTTCCACAAAGTCATACATTAAGACCCCATCCTTACAGGAGAAATTCGGCTTGCGTTCCTGCTGTAAACAAAGCACAGTTCTTCCTCTTACACTGCAGGGTTTTAGAAGAAGCTAAGCCCGAGAGCCTAGCAAGAGCGTTCCTTGGGGGAGGCGGTTGGCTACACGCAGAACTCCGTGCCAAATAAACTTTATTCAAGGAAGGGACCAGTGTGTAGCTAGAGTGTATACTTGGTAGAAATCACAAGGAGGTAGGCTGCGTGTTCGCTGGAAACAGGGCCTTATGGCACAAGCCTTGCTTTCCCATTTTGAATGCTCCATTCATGCTGCCTTGAAGCTACCTAAATAACAGTTTTAGGAGGGGTCTCTAGTCACTGCAGGCAGGGCTCTGGGAAAGGAACGAGTCTTCTCTACATCAACAGGGTGCTTTCATAGCCTGGGTGGGAGCTCCTCCTGATACGCTCTAGAGCTAAAAGGAAACTTGACGTGAGTCCTTTCCTCAAGGTAAAGCCTTGAATAGCCCTGCCGAAGTGGAAGCTTGGAGCAGAGTCCTTGAGGCATTAGCTTTAGGTCTGCTTTCTTTAACGTTAGTAAGCATTTCAGGAAACGGAGGACCTCGCCTGGGCACCCTATTCCCTGCACGAACACCGAGCACCGGCAGGCTCCACTATGCTGCTAAGAAACTTCCAGGCCCGGAATCCTTTCCCAGTCACTCAGTGTATGCTGAGTGTAGGGCAACACACTGCACTCTTCCCTGGGAGAGCTAGATTTCCTCAGCACTCCAACAGCTCCAGGAACTGTGTTCTCTCACGTCCTACATGTCATGCCAATCTGCCTCATTGCCCTAGGCTGAGCGGCACTGAGAAACCAAAACTGCTTTGCATTCCTTCTACAAAGTCATACCTTAGGACCCCATCCTTTCAGGAGAAAATCAGCTTGCCTTGCTGCTGTAACCAAAGCACAGTTCTTCCTCTTACACTGCAGGGTTTTAGAAGAAGCTAAGCCCGATAGCCTAGCAAGAGCGCTCCTTGGGGGAGGCGTTTGGCTACACGCAGAACTCCGTGCCAAATAAACTTTATTCAAGGAAGGGACCAGTGTGTAGCTAGAGTGTCTACTTACTTGGTAGAAATCACATGGAGGTAGGCTACGTGTTCGCTGGAAACGGGGGCCTTATGGCACAAGCCTTGCTTTCCCATTTTGAGTGCTCCATTCATGCTGCCTTGAAGCTACCTAAATCACAGTTTAGGACGGGTCTCTAGTCACTGCAGGCAGGGCTCTGGGAAAGGAACAAGTGTTCTCTACATCAACAGGGTGCTTTCATAGCCTGGGTGGGAGCTCCTCCTGATACGCTCTAGAGCTAAAAGGAAACTTGACGTGAGTCCTTTCCTCAAGGTAAAGCCTTGAATAGCCCTGCCGAAGTGGAAGCTTGGAGCAGAGTCCTTGAGGCATTAGCTTTAGGTCTGCTTTCTTTAACGTTAGTAAGCATTTCAGGAAACGGAGGACCTCGCCTGGGCACCCTACTCCCTGCACGAACACCGAGCACCGGCAGGCTCCACTAGGCTGCTAAGAAACTTCCAGGCCCGGAATCCTTTCCCAGTCACTCAGTGTATGCTGAGTGTAGGGCAACACACTGCACTCTTCCCTGGGAGAGCTAGATTTCCTCAGCACTCCAACAGCCCCAGGAACTGTGTTCTCTCACGTCCTACATGTCATGCAAATCTGCCTCATTGCCCTAGGCTGAGCGGCACTGAGAAACCAAAACTGCTTTGCATTCCTTCCACAAAGTCATACATTAAGACCCCATCCTTACAGGAGAAATTCGGCTTGCGTTCCTGCTGTAAACAAAGCACAGTTCTTCCTCTTACACTGCAGGGTTTTAGAAGAAGCTAAGCCCGAGAGCCTAGCAAGAGCGTTCCTTGGGGGAGGCGGTTGGCTACACGCAGAACTCCGTGCCAAATAAACTTTATTCAAGGAAGGGACCAGTGTGTAGCTAGAGTGTATACTTGGTAGAAATCACAAGGAGGTAGGCTGCGTGTTCGCTGGAAACAGGGCCTTATGGCACAAGCCTTGCTTTCCCATTTTGAATGCTCCATTCATGCTGCCTTGAAGCTACCTAAATAACAGTTTTAGGAGGGGTCTCTAGTCACTGCAGGCAGGGCTCTGGGAAAGGAACGAGTCTTCTCTACATCAACAGGGTGCTTTCATAGCCTGGGTGGGAGCTCCTCCTGATACGCTCTAGAGCTAAAAGGAAACTTGACGTGAGTCCTTTCCTCAAGGTAAAGCCTTGAATAGCCCTGCCGAAGTGGAAGCTTGGAGCAGAGTCCTTGAGGCATTAGCTTTAGGTCTGCTTTCTTTAACGTTAGTAAGCATTTCAGGAAACGGAGGACCTCGCCTGGGCACCCTATTCCCTGCACGAACACCGAGCACCGGCAGGCTCCACTATGCTGCTAAGAAACTTCCAGGCCCGGAATCCTTTCCCAGTCACTCAGTGTATGCTGAGTGTAGGGCAACACACTGCACTCTTCCCTGGGAGAGCTAGATTTCCTCAGCACTCCAACAGCTCCAGGAACTGTGTTCTCTCACGTCCTACATGTCATGCCAATCTGCCTCATTGCCCTAGGCTGAGCGGCACTGAGAAACCAAAACTGCTTTGCATTCCTTCTACAAAGTCATACCTTAGGACCCCATCCTTTCAGGAGAAAATCAGCTTGCCTTGCTGCTGTAACCAAAGCACAGTTCTTCCTCTTACACTGCAGGGTTTTAGAAGAAGCTAAGCCCGATAGCCTAGCAAGAGCGCTCCTTGGGGGAGGCGTTTGGCTACACGCAGAACTCCGTGCCAAATAAACTTTATTCAAGGAAGGGACCAGTGTGTAGCTAGAGTGTCTACTTACTTGGTAGAAATCACATGGAGGTAGGCTACGTGTTCGCTGGAAACGGGGGCCTTATGGCACAAGCCTTGCTTTCCCATTTTGAGTGCTCCATTCATGCTGCCTTGAAGCTACCTAAATCACAGTTTAGGACGGGTCTCTAGTCACTGCAGGCAGGGCTCTGGGAAAGGAACAAGTGTTCTCTACATCAACAGGGTGCTTTCATAGCCTGGGTGGGAGCTCCTCCTGATACGCTCTAGAGCTAAAAGGAAACTTGACGTGAGTCCTTTCCTCAAGGTAAAGCCTTGAATAGCCCTGCCGAAGTGGAAGCTTGGAGCAGAGTCCTTGAGGCATTAGCTTTAGGTCTGCTTTCTTTAACGTTAGTAAGCATTTCAGGAAACGGAGGACCTCGCCTGGGCACCCTATTCCCTGCACGAACACCGAGCACCGGCAGGCTCCACTAGGCTGCTAAGAAACTTCCAGGCCCGGAATCCTTTCCCAGTCACTCAGTGTATGCTGAGTGTAGGGCAACACACTGCACTCTTCCCTGGGAGAGCTAGATTTCCTCAGCACTCCAACAGCTCCAGGAACTGTGTTCTCTCACGTCCTACATGTCATGCAAATCTGCCTCATTGCCCTAGGCTGAGCGGCACTGAGAAACCAAAACTGCTTCGCATTCCTTCCACAAAGTCATACATTAAGACCCCATCCTTACAGGAGAAATTCGGCTTGCGTTCCTGCTGTAAACAAAGCACAGTTCTTCCTCTTACACTGCAGGGTTTTAGAAGAAGCTAAGCCCGAGAGCCTAGCAAGAGCGCTCCTTGGGGGAGGCGGTTGGCTACACGCAGAACTCCGTGCCAAATAAACTTTATTCAAGGAAGGGACCAGTGTGTAGCTAGAGTGTATACTTGGTAGAAATCACAAGGAGGTAGGCTGCGTGTTCGCTGGAAACAGGGCCTTATGGCACAAGCCTTGCTTTCCCATTTTGAATGCTCCATTCATGCTGCCTTGAAGCTACCTAAATAACAGTTTTAGGAGGGGTCTCTAGTCACTGCAGGCAGGGCTCTGGGAAAGGAACGAGTCTTCTCTACATCAACAGGGTGCTTTCATAGCCTGGGTGGGAGCTCCTCCTGATACGCTCTAGAGCTAAAAGGAAACTTGACGTGAGTCCTTTCCTCAAGGTAAAGCCTTGAATAGCCCTGCCGAAGTGGAAGCTTGGAGCAGAGTCCTTGAGGCATTAGCTTTAGGTCTGCTTTCTTTAACGTTAGTAAGCATTTCAGGAAACGGAGGACCTCTCCTGGGCACCCTATTCCCTGCACGAACACCGAGCACCGGCAGGCTCCACTAGGCTGCTAAGAAACTTCCAGGCCCGGAATCCTTTCCCAGTCACTCAGTGTATGCTGAGTGTAGGGCAACACACTGCACTCTTCCCTGGGAGAGCTAGATTTCCTCAGCACTCCAACAGTTCCAGGAACTGTGTTCTCTCACGTCCTACATGTCATGCCAATCTGCCTCATTGCCCTAGGCTGAGCGGCACTGAGAAACCAAAACTGCTTTGCATTCCTTCTACAAAGTCATACCTTAGGACCCCATCCTTTCAGGAGAAAATCAGCTTGCCTTGCTGCTGTAACCAAAGCACAGTTCTTCCTCTTACACTGCAGGGTTTTAGAAGAAGCTAAGCCCGATAGCCTAGCAAGAGCGCTCCTTGGGGGAGGCGTTTGGCTACACGCAGAACTCCGTGCCAAATAAACTTTATTCAAGGAAGGGACCAGTGTGTAGCTAGAGTGTCTACTTACTTGGTAGAAATCACATGGAGGTAGGCTACGTGTTCGCTGGAAACGGGGGCCTTATGGCACAAGCCTTGCTTTCCCATTTTGAGTGCTCCATTCATGCTGCCTTGAAGCTACCTAAATCACAGTTTAGGACGGGTCTCTAGTCACTGCAGGCAGGGCTCTGGGAAAGGAACAAGTGTTCTCTACATCAACAGGGTGCTTTCATAGCCTGGGTGGGAGCTCCTCCTGATACGCTCTAGAGCTAAAAGGAAACTTGACGTGAGTCCTTTCCTCAAGGTAAAGCCTTGAATAGCCCTGCCGCAGTGGAAGCTTGGAGCAGAGTCCTTGAGGCATTAGCTTTAGGTCTGCTTTCTTTAACGTTAGTAAGCATTTCAGGAAACGGAGGACCTCGCCTGGGCACCCTACTCCCTGCACGAACACCGAGCACCGGCAGGCTCCACTAGGCTGCTAAGAAACTTCCAGGCCCGGAATCCTTTCCCAGTCACTCAGTGTATGCTGAGTGTAGGGCAACACACTGCACTCTTCCCTGGGAGAGCTAGATTTCCTCAGCACTCCAACAGCTCCAGGAACTGTGTTCTCTCACGTCCTACATGTCATGCCAATCTGCCTCATTGCCCTAGGCTGAGCGGCACTGAGAAACCAAAACTGCTTTGCATTCCTTCTACAAAGTCATACCTTAGGACCCCATCCTTTCAGGAGAAAATCAGCTTGCCTTGCTGCTGTAACCAAAGCACAGTTCTTCCTCTTACACTGCAGGGTTTTAGAAGAAGCTAAGCCCGATAGCCTAGCAAGAGCGCTCCTTGGGGGAGGCGTTTGGCTACACGCAGAACTCCGTGCCAAATAAACTTTATTCAAGGAAGGGACCAGTGTGTAGCTAGAGTGTCTACTTACTTGGTAGAAATCACATGGAGGTAGGCTACGTGTTCGCTGGAAACGGGGGCCTTATGGCACAAGCCTTGCTTTCCCATTTTGAGTGCTCCATTCATGCTGCCTTGAAGCTACCTAAATCACAGTTTAGGACGGGTCTCTAGTCACTGCAGGCAGGGCTCTGGGAAAGGAACAAGTGTTCTCTACATCAACAGGGTGCTTTCATAGCCTGGGTGGGAGCTCCTCCTGATACGCTCTAGAGCTAAAAGGAAACTTGACGTGAGTCCTTTCCTCAAGGTAAAGCCTTGAATAGCCCTGCCGAAGTGGAAGCTTGGAGCAGAGTCCTTGAGGCATTAGCTTTAGGTCTGCTTTCTTTAACGTTAGTAAGCATTTCAGGAAACGGAGGACCTCGCCTGGGCACCCTATTCCCTGCACGAACACCGAGCACCGGCAGGCTCCACTAGGCTGCTAAGAAACTTCCAGGCCCGGAATCCTTTCCCAGTCACTCAGTGTATGCTGAGTGTAGGGCAACACACTGCACTCTTCCCTGGGAGAGCTAGATTTCCTCAGCACTCCAACAGCTCCAGGAACTGTGTTCTCTCACGTCCTACATGTCATGCAAATCTGCCTCATTGCCCTAGGCTGAGCGGCACTGAGAAACCAAAACTGCTTCGCATTCCTTCCACAAAGTCATACATTAAGACCCCATCCTTACAGGAGAAATTCGGCTTGCGTTCCTGCTGTAAACAAAGCACAGTTCTTCCTCTTACACTGCAGGGTTTTAGAAGAAGCTAAGCCCGAGAGCCTAGCAAGAGCGCTCCTTGGGGGAGGCGGTTGGCTACACGCAGAACTCCGTGCCAAATAAACTTTATTCAAGGAAGGGACCAGTGTGTAGCTAGAGTGTATACTTGGTAGAAATCACAAGGAGGTAGGCTGCGTGTTCGCTGGAAACAGGGCCTTATGGCACAAGCCTTGCTTTCCCATTTTGAATGCTCCATTCATGCTGCCTTGAAGCTACCTAAATAACAGTTTTAGGAGGGGTCTCTAGTCACTGCAGGCAGGGCTCTGGGAAAGGAACGAGTCTTCTCTACATCAACAGGGTGCTTTCATAGCCTGGGTGGGAGCTCCTCCTGATACGCTCTAGAGCTAAAAGGAAACTTGACGTGAGTCCTTTCCTCAAGGTAAAGCCTTGAATAGCCCTGCCGAAGTGGAAGCTTGGAGCAGAGTCCTTGAGGCATTAGCTTTAGGTCTGCTTTCTTTAACGTTAGTAAGCATTTCAGGAAACGGAGGACCTCTCCTGGGCACCCTATTCCCTGCACGAACACCGAGCACCGGCAGGCTCCACTAGGCTGCTAAGAAACTTCCAGGCCCGGAATCCTTTCCCAGTCACTCAGTGTATGCTGAGTGTAGGGCAACACACTGCACTCTTCCCTGGGAGAGCTAGATTTCCTCAGCACTCCAACAGTTCCAGGAACTGTGTTCTCTCACGTCCTACATGTCATGCCAATCTGCCTCATTGCCCTAGGCTGAGCGGCACTGAGAAACCAAAACTGCTTTGCATTCCTTCTACAAAGTCATACCTTAGGACCCCATCCTTTCAGGAGAAAATCAGCTTGCCTTGCTGCTGTAACCAAAGCACAGTTCTTCCTCTTACACTGCAGGGTTTTAGAAGAAGCTAAGCCCGATAGCCTAGCAAGAGCGCTCCTTGGGGGAGGCGTTTGGCTACACGCAGAACTCCGTGCCAAATAAACTTTATTCAAGGAAGGGACCAGTGTGTAGCTAGAGTGTCTACTTACTTGGTAGAAATCACATGGAGGTAGGCTACGTGTTCGCTGGAAACGGGGGCCTTATGGCACAAGCCTTGCTTTCCCATTTTGAGTGCTCCATTCATGCTGCCTTGAAGCTACCTAAATCACAGTTTAGGACGGGTCTCTAGTCACTGCAGGCAGGGCTCTGGGAAAGGAACAAGTGTTCTCTACATCAACAGGGTGCTTTCATAGCCTGGGTGGGAGCTCCTCCTGATACGCTCTAGAGCTAAAAGGAAACTTGACGTGAGTCCTTTCCTCAAGGTAAAGCCTTGAATAGCCCTGCCGCAGTGGAAGCTTGGAGCAGAGTCCTTGAGGCATTAGCTTTAGGTCTGCTTTCTTTAACGTTAGTAAGCATTTCAGGAAACGGAGGACCTCGCCTGGGCACCCTACTCCCTGCACGAACACCGAGCACCGGCAGGCTCCACTAGGCTGCTAAGAAACTTCCAGGCCCGGAATCCTTTCCCAGTCACTCAGTGTATGCTGAGTGTAGGGCAACACACTGCACTCTTCCCTGGGAGAGCTAGATTTCCTCAGCACTCCAACAGCTCCAGGAACTGTGTTCTCTCACGTCCTACATGTCATGCAAATCTGCCTCATTGCCCTAGGCTGAGCGGCACTGAGAAACCAAAACTGCTTTGCATTCCTTCCACAAAGTCATACATTAAGACCCCATCCTTACAGGAGAAATTCGGCTTGCGTTCCTGCTGTAAACAAAGCACAGTTCTTCCTCTTACACTGCAGGGTTTTAGAAGAAGCTAAGCCCGAGAGCCTAGCAAGAGCGTTCCTTGGGGGAGGCGGTTGGCTACACGCAGAACTCCGTGCCAAATAAACTTTATTCAAGGAAGGGACCAGTGTGTAGCTAGAGTGTATACTTGGTAGAAATCACAAGGAGGTAGGCTGCGTGTTCGCTGGAAACAGGGCCTTATGGCACAAGCCTTGCTTTCCCATTTTGAATGCTCCATTCATGCTGCCTTGAAGCTACCTAAATAACAGTTTTAGGACGGGTCTCTAGTCACTGCAGGCAGGGCTCTGGGAAAGGAACGAGTCTTCTCTACATCAACAGGGTGCTTTCATAGCCTGGGTGGGAGCTCCTCCTGATACGCTCTAGAGCTAAAAGGAAACTTGACGTGAGTCCTTTCCTCAAGGTAAAGCCTTGAATAGCCCTGCCGAAGTGGAAGCTTGGAGCAGAGTCCTTGAGGCATTAGCTTTAGGTCTGCTTTCTTTAACGTTAGTAAGCATTTCAGGAAACGGAGGACCTCTCCTGGGCACCCTATTCCCTGCACGAACACCGAGCACCGGCAGGCTCCACTATGCTGCTAAGAAACTTCCAGGCCCGGAATCCTTTCCCAGTCACTCAGTGTATGCTGAGTGTAGGGCAACACACTGCACTCTTCCCTGGGAGAGCTAGATTTCCTCAGCACTCCAACAGCTCCAGGAACTGTGTTCTCTCACGTCCTACATGTCATGCCAATCTGCCTCATTGCCCTAGGCTGAGCGGCACTGAGAAACCAAAACTGCTTTGCATTCCTTCTACAAAGTCATACCTTAGGACCCCATCCTTTCAGGAGAAAATCAGCTTGCCTTGCTGCTGTAACCAAAGCACAGTTCTTCCTCTTACACTGCAGGGTTTTAGAAGAAGCTAAGCCCGATAGCCTAGCAAGAGCGCTCCTTGGGGGAGGCGTTTGGCTACACGCAGAACTCCGTGCCAAATAAACTTTATTCAAGGAAGGGACCAGTGTGTAGCTAGAGTGTCTACTTACTTGGTAGAAATCACATGGAGGTAGGCTACGTGTTCGCTGGAAACGGGGGCCTTATGGCACAAGCCTTGCTTTCCCATTTTGAGTGCTCCATTCATGCTGCCTTGAAGCTACCTAAATCACAGTTTAGGACGGGTCTCTAGTCACTGCAGGCAGGGCTCTGGGAAAGGAACAAGTGTTCTCTACATCAACAGGGTGCTTTCATAGCCTGGGTGGGAGCTCCTCCTGATACGCTCTAGAGCTAAAAGGAAACTTGACGTGAGTCCTTTCCTCAAGGTAAAGCCTTGAATAGCCCTGCCGAAGTGGAAGCTTGGAGCAGAGTCCTTGAGGCATTAGCTTTAGGTCTGCTTTCTTTAACGTTAGTAAGCATTTCAGGAAACGGAGGACCTCGCCTGGGCACCCTATTCCCTGCACGAACACCGAGCACCGGCAGGCTCCACTAGGCTGCTAAGAAACTTCCAGGCCCGGAATCCTTTCCCAGTCACTCAGTGTATGCTGAGTGTAGGGCAACACACTGCACTCTTCCCTGGGAGAGCTAGATTTCCTCAGCACTCCAACAGCTCCAGGAACTGTGTTCTCTCACGTCCTACATGTCATGCAAATCTGCCTCATTGCCCTAGGCTGAGCGGCACTGAGAAACCAAAACTGCTTCGCATTCCTTCCACAAAGTCATACATTAAGACCCCATCCTTACAGGAGAAATTCGGCTTGCGTTCCTGCTGTAAACAAAGCACAGTTCTTCCTCTTACACTGCAGGGTTTTAGAAGAAGCTAAGCCCGAGAGCCTAGCAAGAGCGCTCCTTGGGGGAGGCGGTTGGCTACACGCAGAACTCCGTGCCAAATAAACTTTATTCAAGGAAGGGACCAGTGTGTAGCTAGAGTGTATACTTGGTAGAAATCACAAGGAGGTAGGCTGCGTGTTCGCTGGAAACAGGGCCTTATGGCACAAGCCTTGCTTTCCCATTTTGAATGCTCCATTCATGCTGCCTTGAAGCTACCTAAATAACAGTTTTAGGAGGGGTCTCTAGTCACTGCAGGCAGGGCTCTGGGAAAGGAACGAGTCTTCTCTACATCAACAGGGTGCTTTCATAGCCTGGGTGGGAGCTCCTCCTGATACGCTCTAGAGCTAAAAGGAAACTTGACGTGAGTCCTTTCCTCAAGGTAAAGCCTTGAATAGCCCTGCCGAAGTGGAAGCTTGGAGCAGAGTCCTTGAGGCATTAGCTTTAGGTCTGCTTTCTTTAACGTTAGTAAGCATTTCAGGAAACGGAGGACCTCGCCTGGGCACCCTACTCCCTGCACGAACACCGAGCACCGGCAGGCTCCACTAGGCTGCTAAGAAACTTCCAGGCCCGGAATCCTTTCCCAGTCACTCAGTGTATGCTGAGTGTAGGGCAACACACTGCACTCTTCCCTGGGAGAGCTAGATTTCCTCAGCACTCCAACAGCTCCAGGAACTGTGTTCTCTCACGTCCTACATGTCATGCCAATCTGCCTCATTGCCCTAGGCTGAGCGGCACTGAGAAACCAAAACTGCTTTGCATTCCTTCTACAAAGTCATACCTTAGGACCCCATCCTTACAGGAGAAAATCAGCTTGCCTTGCTGCTGTAACCAAAGCACAGTTCTTCCTCTTACACTGCAGGGTTTTAGAAGAAGCTAAGCCCGAAAGCCTAGCAAGAGCGCTCCTTGGGGGAGGCGTTTGGCTACACGCAGAACTCCGTGCCAAATAAACTTTATTCAAGGAAGGGACCAGTGTGTAGCTAGAGTGTCTACTTACTTGGTAGAAATCACATGGAGGTAGGCTACGTGTTCGCTGGAAACGGGGGCCTTATGGCACAAGCCTTGCTTTCCCATTTTGAGTGCTCCATTCATGCTGCCTTGAAGCTACCTAAATCACAGTTTAGGACGGGTCTCTAGTCACTGCAGGCAGGGCTCTGGGAAAGGAACAAGTGTTCTCTACATCAACAGGGTGCTTTCATAGCCTGGGTGGGAGCTCCTCCTGATACGCTCTAGAGCTAAAAGGAAACTTGACGTGAGTCCTTTCCTCAAGGTAAAGCCTTGAATAGCCCTGCCGAAGTGGAAGCTTGGAGCAGAGTCCTTGAGGCATTAGCTTTAGGTCTGCTTTCTTTAACGTTAGTAAGCATTTCAGGAAACGGAGGACCTCGCCTGGGCACCCTATTCCCTGCACGAACACCGAGCACCGGCAGGCTCCACTAGGCTGCTAAGAAACTTCCAGGCCCGGAATCCTTTCCCAGTCACTCAGTGTATGCTGAGTGTAGGGCAACACACTGCACTCTTCCCTGGGAGAGCTAGATTTCCTCAGCACTCCAACAGCTCCAGGAACTGTGTTCTCTCACGTCCTACATGTCATGCAAATCTGCCTCATTGCCCTAGGCTGAGCGGCACTGAGAAACCAAAACTGCTTCGCATTCCTTCCACAAAGTCATACATTAAGACCCCATCCTTACAGGAGAAATTCGGCTTGCGTTCCTGCTGTAAACAAAGCACAGTTCTTCCTCTTACACTGCAGGGTTTTAGAAGAAGCTAAGCCCGAGAGCCTAGCAAGAGCGCTCCTTGGGGGAGGCGGTTGGCTACACGCAGAACTCCGTGCCAAATAAACTTTATTCAAGGAAGGGACCAGTGTGTAGCTAGAGTGTATACTTGGTAGAAATCACAAGGAGGTAGGCTGCGTGTTCGCTGGAAACAGGGCCTTATGGCACAAGCCTTGCTTTCCCATTTTGAATGCTCCATTCATGCTGCCTTGAAGCTACCTAAATAACAGTTTTAGGAGGGGTCTCTAGTCACTGCAGGCAGGGCTCTGGGAAAGGAACGAGTCTTCTCTACATCAACAGGGTGCTTTCATAGCCTGGGTGGGAGCTCCTCCTGATACGCTCTAGAGCTAAAAGGAAACTTGACGTGAGTCCTTTCCTCAAGGTAAAGCCTTGAATAGCCCTGCCGAAGTGGAAGCTTGGAGCAGAGTCCTTGAGGCATTAGCTTTAGGTCTGCTTTCTTTAACGTTAGTAAGCATTTCAGGAAACGGAGGACCTCTCCTGGGCACCCTATTCCCTGCACGAACACCGAGCACCGGCAGGCTCCACTATGCTGCTAAGAAACTTCCAGGCCCGGAATCCTTTCCCAGTCACTCAGTGTATGCTGAGTGTAGGGCAACACACTGCACTCTTCCCTGGGAGAGCTAGATTTCCTCAGCACTCCAACAGCTCCAGGAACTGTGTTCTCTCACGTCCTACATGTCATGCCAATCTGCCTCATTGCCCTAGGCTGAGCGGCACTGAGAAACCAAAACTGCTTTGCATTCCTTCTACAAAGTCATACCTTAGGACCCCATCCTTTCAGGAGAAAATCAGCTTGCCTTGCTGCTGTAACCAAAGCACAGTTCTTCCTCTTACACTGCAGGGTTTTAGAAGAAGCTAAGCCCGATAGCCTAGCAAGAGCGCTCCTTGGGGGAGGCGTTTGGCTACACGCAGAACTCCGTGCCAAATAAACTTTATTCAAGGAAGGGACCAGTGTGTAGCTAGAGTGTCTACTTACTTGGTAGAAATCACATGGAGGTAGGCTACGTGTTCGCTGGAAACGGGGGCCTTATGGCACAAGCCTTGCTTTCCCATTTTGAGTGCTCCATTCATGCTGCCTTGAAGCTACCTAAATCACAGTTTAGGACGGGTCTCTAGTCACTGCAGGCAGGGCTCTGGGAAAGGAACAAGTGTTCTCTACATCAACAGGGTGCTTTCATAGCCTGGGTGGGAGCTCCTCCTGATACGCTCTAGAGCTAAAAGGAAACTTGACGTGAGTCCTTTCCTCAAGGTAAAGCCTTGAATAGCCCTGCCGAAGTGGAAGCTTGGAGCAGAGTCCTTGAGGCATTAGCTTTAGGTCTGCTTTCTTTAACGTTAGTAAGCATTTCAGGAAACGGAGGACCTCGCCTGGGCACCCTATTCCCTGCACGAACACCGAGCACCGGCAGGCTCCACTAGGCTGCTAAGAAACTTCCAGGCCCGGAATCCTTTCCCAGTCACTCAGTGTATGCTGAGTGTAGGGCAACACACTGCACTCTTCCCTGGGAGAGCTAGATTTCCTCAGCACTCCAACAGCTCCAGGAACTGTGTTCTCTCACGTCCTACATGTCATGCAAATCTGCCTCATTGCCCTAGGCTGAGCGGCACTGAGAAACCAAAACTGCTTCGCATTCCTTCCACAAAGTCATACATTAAGACCCCATCCTTACAGGAGAAATTCGGCTTGCGTTCCTGCTGTAAACAAAGCACAGTTCTTCCTCTTACACTGCAGGGTTTTAGAAGAAGCTAAGCCCGAGAGCCTAGCAAGAGCGCTCCTTGGGGGAGGCGGTTGGCTACACGCAGAACTCCGTGCCAAATAAACTTTATTCAAGGAAGGGACCAGTGTGTAGCTAGAGTGTATACTTGGTAGAAATCACAAGGAGGTAGGCTGCGTGTTCGCTGGAAACAGGGCCTTATGGCACAAGCCTTGCTTTCCCATTTTGAATGCTCCATTCATGCTGCCTTGAAGCTACCTAAATAACAGTTTTAGGAGGGGTCTCTAGTCACTGCAGGCAGGGCTCTGGGAAAGGAACGAGTCTTCTCTACATCAACAGGGTGCTTTCATAGCCTGGGTGGGAGCTCCTCCTGATACGCTCTAGAGCTAAAAGGAAACTTGACGTGAGTCCTTTCCTCAAGGTAAAGCCTTGAATAGCCCTGCCGAAGTGGAAGCTTGGAGCAGAGTCCTTGAGGCATTAGCTTTAGGTCTGCTTTCTTTAACGTTAGTAAGCATTTCAGGAAACGGAGGACCTCTCCTGGGCACCCTATTCCCTGCACGAACACCGAGCACCGGCAGGCTCCACTATGCTGCTAAGAAACTTCCAGGCCCGGAATCCTTTCCCAGTCACTCAGTGTATGCTGAGTGTAGGGCAACACACTGCACTCTTCCCTGGGAGAGCTAGATTTCCTCAGCACTCCAACAGCTCCAGGAACTGTGTTCTCTCACGTCCTACATGTCATGCCAATCTGCCTCATTGCCCTAGGCTGAGCGGCACTGAGAAACCAAAACTGCTTTGCATTCCTTCTACAAAGTCATACCTTAGGACCCCATCCTTTCAGGAGAAAATCAGCTTGCCTTGCTGCTGTAACCAAAGCACAGTTCTTCCTCTTACACTGCAGGGTTTTAGAAGAAGCTAAGCCCGATAGCCTAGCAAGAGCGCTCCTTGGGGGAGGCGTTTGGCTACACGCAGAACTCCGTGCCAAATAAACTTTATTCAAGGAAGGGACCAGTGTGTAGCTAGAGTGTCTACTTACTTGGTAGAAATCACATGGAGGTAGGCTACGTGTTCGCTGGAAACGGGGGCCTTATGGCACAAGCCTTGCTTTCCCATTTTGAGTGCTCCATTCATGCTGCCTTGAAGCTACCTAAATCACAGTTTAGGACGGGTCTCTAGTCACTGCAGGCAGGGCTCTGGGAAAGGAACAAGTGTTCTCTACATCAACAGGGTGCTTTCATAGCCTGGGTGGGAGCTCCTCCTGATACGCTCTAGAGCTAAAAGGAAACTTGACGTGAGTCCTTTCCTCAAGGTAAAGCCTTGAATAGCCCTGCCGCAGTGGAAGCTTGGAGCAGAGTCCTTGAGGCATTAGCTTTAGGTCTGCTTTCTTTAACGTTAGTAAGCATTTCAGGAAACGGAGGACCTCGCCTGGGCACCCTACTCCCTGCACGAACACCGAGCACCGGCAGGCTCCACTAGGCTGCTAAGAAACTTCCAGGCCCGGAATCCTTTCCCAGTCACTCAGTGTATGCTGAGTGTAGGGCAACACACTGCACTCTTCCCTGGGAGAGCTAGATTTCCTCAGCACTCCAACAGCTCCAGGAACTGTGTTCTCTCACGTCCTACATGTCATGCAAATCTGCCTCATTGCCCTAGGCTGAGCGGCACTGAGAAACCAAAACTGCTTTGCATTCCTTCCACAAAGTCATACATTAAGACCCCATCCTTACAGGAGAAATTCGGCTTGCGTTCCTGCTGTAAACAAAGCACAGTTCTTCCTCTTACACTGCAGGGTTTTAGAAGAAGCTAAGCCCGAGAGCCTAGCAAGAGCGTTCCTTGGGGGAGGCGGTTGGCTACACGCAGAACTCCGTGCCAAATAAACTTTATTCAAGGAAGGGACCAGTGTGTAGCTAGAGTGTATACTTGGTAGAAATCACAAGGAGGTAGGCTGCGTGTTCGCTGGAAACAGGGCCTTATGGCACAAGCCTTGCTTTCCCATTTTGAATGCTCCATTCATGCTGCCTTGAAGCTACCTAAATCACAGTTTTAGGACGGGTCTCTAGTCACTGCAGGCAGGGCTCTGGGAAAGGAACGAGTCTTCTCTACATCAACAGGGTGCTTTCATAGCCTGGGTGGGAGCTCCTCCTGATACGCTCTAGAGCTAAAAGGAAACTTGACGTGAGTCCTTTCCTCAAGGTAAAGCCTTGAATAGCCCTGCCGAAGTGGAAGCTTGGAGCAGAGTCCTTGAGGCATTAGCTTTAGGTCTGCTTTCTTTAACGTTAGTAAGCATTTCAGGAAACGGAGGACCTCGCCTGGGCACCCTATTCCCTGCACGAACACCGAGCACCGGCAGGCTCCACTAGGCTGCTAAGAAACTTCCAGGCCCGGAATCCTTTCCCAGTCACTCAGTGTATGCTGAGTGTAGGGCAACACACTGCACTCTTCCCTGGGAGAGCTAGATTTCCTCAGCACTCCAACAGCTCCAGGAACTGTGTTCTCTCACGTCCTACATGTCATGCAAATCTGCCTCATTGCCCTAGGCTGAGCGGCACTGAGAAACCAAAACTGCTTCGCATTCCTTCCACAAAGTCATACATTAAGACCCCATCCTTACAGGAGAATATCGGCTTGCGTTCCTGCTGTAAACAAAGCACAGTTCTTCCTCTTACACTGCAGGGTTTTAGAAGAAGCTAAGCCCGAGAGCCTAGCAAGAGCGCTCCTTGGGGGAGGCGGTTGGCTACACGCAGAACTCCGTGCCAAATAAACTTTATTCAAGGAAGGGACCAGTGTGTAGCTAGAGTGTATACTTGGTAGAAATCACAAGGAGGTAGGCTGCGTGTTCGCTGGAAACAGGGCCTTATGGCACAAGCCTTGCTTTCCCATTTTGAATGCTCCATTCATGCTGCCTTGAAGCTACCTAAATAACAGTTTTAGGAGGGGTCTCTAGTCACTGCAGGCAGGGCTCTGGGAAAGGAACGAGTCTTCTCTACATCAACAGGGTGCTTTCATAGCCTGGGTGGGAGCTCCTCCTGATACGCTCTAGAGCTAAAAGGAAACTTGACGTGAGTCCTTTCCTCAAGGTAAAGCCTTGAATAGCCCTGCCGAAGTGGAAGCTTGGAGCAGAGTCCTTGAGGCATTAGCTTTAGGTCTGCTTTCTTTAACGTTAGTAAGCATTTCAGGAAACGGAGGACCTCTCCTGGGCACCCTATTCCCTGCACGAACACCGAGCACCGGCAGGCTCCACTATGCTGCTAAGAAACTTCCAGGCCCGGAATCCTTTCCCAGTCACTCAGTGTATGCTGAGTGTAGGGCAACACACTGCACTCTTCCCTGGGAGAGCTAGATTTCCTCAGCACTCCAACAGCTCCAGGAACTGTGTTCTCTCACGTCCTACATGTCATGCCAATCTGCCTCATTGCCCTAGGCTGAGCGGCACTGAGAAACCAAAACTGCTTTGCATTCCTTCTACAAAGTCATACCTTAGGACCCCATCCTTTCAGGAGAAAATCAGCTTGCCTTGCTGCTGTAACCAAAGCACAGTTCTTCCTCTTACACTGCAGGGTTTTAGAAGAAGCTAAGCCCGATAGCCTAGCAAGAGCGCTCCTTGGGGGAGGCGTTTGGCTACACGCAGAACTCCGTGCCAAATAAACTTTATTCAAGGAAGGGACCAGTGTGTAGCTAGAGTGTCTACTTACTTGGTAGAAATCACATGGAGGTAGGCTACGTGTTCGCTGGAAACGGGGGCCTTATGGCACAAGCCTTGCTTTCCCATTTTGAGTGCTCCATTCATGCTGCCTTGAAGCTACCTAAATCACAGTTTAGGACGGGTCTCTAGTCACTGCAGGCAGGGCTCTGGGAAAGGAACAAGTGTTCTCTACATCAACAGGGTGCTTTCATAGCCTGGGTGGGAGCTCCTCCTGATACGCTCTAGAGCTAAAAGGAAACTTGACGTGAGTCCTTTCCTCAAGGTAAAGCCTTGAATAGCCCTGCCGAAGTGGAAGCTTGGAGCAGAGTCCTTGAGGCATTAGCTTTAGGTCTGCTTTCTTTAACGTTAGTAAGCATTTCAGGAAACGGAGGACCTCGCCTGGGCACCCTATTCCCTGCACGAACACCGAGCACCGGCAGGCTCCACTAGGCTGCTAAGAAACTTCCAGGCCCGGAATCCTTTCCCAGTCACTCAGTGTATGCTGAGTGTAGGGCAACACACTGCACTCTTCCCTGGGAGAGCTAGATTTCCTCAGCACTCCAACAGCTCCAGGAACTGTGTTCTCTCACGTCCTACATGTCATGCCAATCTGCCTCATTGCCCTAGGCTGAGCGGCACTGAGAAACCAAAACTGCTTCGCATTCCTTCCACAAAGTCATACATTAAGACCCCATCCTTACAGGAGAAATTCGGCTTGCGTTCCTGCTGTAAACAAAGCACAGTTCTTCCTCTTACACTGCAGGGTTTTAGAAGAAGCTAAGCCCGAGAGCCTAGCAAGAGCGCTCCTTGGGGGAGGCGGTTGGCTACACGCAGAACTCCGTGCCAAATAAACTTTATTCAAGGAAGGGACCAGTGTGTAGCTAGAGTGTATACTTGGTAGAAATCACAAGGAGGTAGGCTGCGTGTTCGCTGGAAACAGGGCCTTATGGCACAAGCCTTGCTTTCCCATTTTGAATGCTCCATTCATGCTGCCTTGAAGCTACCTAAATAACAGTTTTAGGAGGGGTCTCTAGTCACTGCAGGCAGGGCTCTGGGAAAGGAACGAGTCTTCTCTACATCAACAGGGTGCTTTCATAGCCTGGGTGGGAGCTCCTCCTGATACGCTCTAGAGCTAAAAGGAAACTTGACGTGAGTCCTTTCCTCAAGGTAAAGCCTTGAATAGCCCTGCCGAAGTGGAAGCTTGGAGCAGAGTCCTTGAGGCATTAGCTTTAGGTCTGCTTTCTTTAACGTTAGTAAGCATTTCAGGAAACGGAGGACCTCTCCTGGGCACCCTATTCCCTGCACGAACACCGAGCACCGGCAGGCTCCACTATGCTGCTAAGAAACTTCCAGGCCCGGAATCCTTTCCCAGTCACTCAGTGTATGCTGAGTGTAGGGCAACACACTGCACTCTTCCCTGGGAGAGCTAGATTTCCTCAGCACTCCAACAGCTCCAGGAACTGTGTTCTCTCACGTCCTACATGTCATGCCAATCTGCCTCATTGCCCTAGGCTGAGCGGCACTGAGAAACCAAAACTGCTTTGCATTCCTTCTACAAAGTCATACCTTAGGACCCCATCCTTTCAGGAGAAAATCAGCTTGCCTTGCTGCTGTAACCAAAGCACAGTTCTTCCTCTTACACTGCAGGGTTTTAGAAGAAGCTAAGCCCGATAGCCTAGCAAGAGCGCTCCTTGGGGGAGGCGTTTGGCTACACGCAGAACTCCGTGCCAAATAAACTTTATTCAAGGAAGGGACCAGTGTGTAGCTAGAGTGTCTACTTACTTGGTAGAAATCACATGGAGGTAGGCTACGTGTTCGCTGGAAACGGGGGCCTTATGGCACAAGCCTTGCTTTCCCATTTTGAGTGCTCCATTCATGCTGCCTTGAAGCTACCTAAATCACAGTTTAGGACGGGTCTCTAGTCACTGCAGGCAGGGCTCTGGGAAAGGAACAAGTGTTCTCTACATCAACAGGGTGCTTTCATAGCCTGGGTGGGAGCTCCTCCTGATACGCTCTAGAGCTAAAAGGAAACTTGACGTGAGTCCTTTCCTCAAGGTAAAGCCTTGAATAGCCCTGCCGAAGTGGAAGCTTGGAGCAGAGTCCTTGAGGCATTAGCTTTAGGTCTGCTTTCTTTAACGTTAGTAAGCATTTCAGGAAACGGAGGACCTCGCCTGGGCACCCTATTCCCTGCACGAACACCGAGCACCGGCAGGCTCCACTAGGCTGCTAAGAAACTTCCAGGCCCGGAATCCTTTCCCAGTCACTCAGTGTATGCTGAGTGTAGGGCAACACACTGCACTCTTCCCTGGGAGAGCTAGATTTCCTCAGCACTCCAACAGCTCCAGGAACTGTGTTCTCTCACGTCCTACATGTCATGCAAATCTGCCTCATTGCCCTAGGCTGAGCGGCACTGAGAAACCAAAACTGCTTCGCATTCCTTCCACAAAGTCATACATTAAGACCCCATCCTTACAGGAGAAATTCGGCTTGCGTTCCTGCTGTAAACAAAGCACAGTTCTTCCTCTTACACTGCAGGGTTTTAGAAGAAGCTAAGCCCAAGAGCCTAGCAAGAGCGCTCCTTGGGGGAGGCGGTTGGCTACACGCAGAACTCCGTGCCAAATAAACTTTATTCAAGGAAGGGACCAGTGTGTAGCTAGAGTGTATACTTGGTAGAAATCACAAGGAGGTAGGCTGCGTGTTCGCTGGAAACAGGGCCTTATGGCACAAGCCTTGCTTTCCCATTTTGAATGCTCCATTCATGCTGCCTTGAAGCTACCTAAATAACAGTTTTAGGAGGGGTCTCTAGTCACTGCAGGCAGGGCTCTGGGAAAGGAACGAGTCTTCTCTACATCAACAGGGTGCTTTCATAGCCTGGGTGGGAGCTCCTCCTGATACGCTCTAGAGCTAAAAGGAAACTTGACGTGAGTCCTTTCCTCAAGGTAAAGCCTTGAATAGCCCTGCCGAAGTGGAAGCTTGGAGCAGAGTCCTTGAGGCATTAGCTTTAGGTCTGCTTTCTTTAACGTTAGTAAGCATTTCAGGAAACGGAGGACCTCGCCTGGGCACCCTACTCCCTGCACGAACACCGAGCACCGGCAGGCTCCACTAGGCTGCTAAGAAACTTCCAGGCCCGGAATCCTTTCCCAGTCACTCAGTGTATGCTGAGTGTAGGGCAACACACTGCACTCTTCCCTGGGAGAGCTAGATTTCCTCAGCACTCCAACAGCTCCAGGAACTGTGTTCTCTCACGTCCTACATGTCATGCCAATCTGCCTCATTGCCCTAGGCTGAGCGGCACTGAGAAACCAAAACTGCTTTGCATTCCTTCTACAAAGTCATACCTTAGGACTCCATCCTTACAGGAGAAAATCAGCTTGCCTTGCTGCTGTAACCAAAGCACAGTTCTTCCTCTTACACTGCAGGGTTTTAGAAGAAGCTAAGCCCGAAAGCCTAGCAAGAGCGCTCCTTGGGGGAGGCGTTTGGCTACACGCAGAACTCCGTGCCAAATAAACTTTATTCAAGGAAGGGACCAGTGTGTAGCTAGAGTGTCTACTTACTTGGTAGAAATCACATGGAGGTAGGCTACGTGTTCGCTGGAAACGGGGGCCTTATGGCACAAGCCTTGCTTTCCCATTTTGAGTGCTCCATTCATGCTGCCTTGAAGCTACCTAAATCACAGTTTAGGACGGGTCTCTAGTCACTGCAGGCAGGGCTCTGGGAAAGGAACAAGTGTTCTCTACATCAACAGGGTGCTTTCATAGCCTGGGTGGGAGCTCCTCCTGATACGCTCTAGAGCTAAAAGGAAACTTGACGTGAGTCCTTTCCTCAAGGTAAAGCCTTGAATAGCCCTGCCGAAGTGGAAGCTTGGAGCAGAGTCCTTGAGGCATTAGCTTTAGGTCTGCTTTCTTTAACGTTAGTAAGCATTTCAGGAAACGGAGGACCTCGCCTGGGCACCCTATTCCCTGCACGAACACCGAGCACCGGCAGGCTCCACTAGGCTGCTAAGAAACTTCCAGGCCCGGAATCCTTTCCCAGTCACTCAGTGTATGCTGAGTGTAGGGCAACACACTGCACTCTTCCCTGGGAGAGCTAGATTTCCTCAGCACTCCAACAGCTCCAGGAACTGTGTTCTCTCACGTCCTACATGTCATGCAAATCTGCCTCATTGCCCTAGGCTGAGCGGCACTGAGAAACCAAAACTGCTTCGCATTCCTTCCACAAAGTCATACATTAAGACCCCATCCTTACAGGAGAAATTCGGCTTGCGTTCCTGCTGTAAACAAAGCACAGTTCTTCCTCTTACACTGCAGGGTTTTAGAAGAAGCTAAGCTCGAGAGCCTAGCAAGAGCGTTCCTTGGGGGAGGCGGTTGGCTACACGCAGAACTCCGTGCCAAATAAACTTTATTCAAGGAAGGGACCAGTGTGTAGCTAGAGTGTATACTTGGTAGAAATCACAAGGAGGTAGGCTGCGTGTTCGCTGGAAACAGGGCCTTATGGCACAAGCCTTGCTTTCCCATTTTGAATGCTCCATTCATGCTGCCTTGAAGCTACCTAAATAACAGTTTTAGGAGGGGTCTCTAGTCACTGCAGGCAGGGCTCTGGGAAAGGAACGAGTCTTCTCTACATCAACAGGGTGCTTTCATAGCCTGGGTGGGAGCTCCTCCTGATACGCTCTAGAGCTAAAAGGAAACTTGACGTGAGTCCTTTCCTCAAGGTAAAGCCTTGAATAGCCCTGCCGAAGTGGAAGCTTGGAGCAGAGTCCTTGAGGCATTAGCTTTAGGTCTGCTTTCTTTAACGTTAGTAAGCATTTCAGGAAACGGAGGACCTCTCCTGGGCACCCTATTCCCTGCACGAACACCGAGCACCGGCAGGCTCCACTATGCTGCTAAGAAACTTCCAGGCCCGGAATCCTTTCCCAGTCACTCAGTGTATGCTGAGTGTAGGGCAACACACTGCACTCTTCCCTGGGAGAGCTAGATTTCCTCAGCACTCCAACAGCTCCAGGAACTGTGTTCTCTCACGTCCTACATGTCATGCCAATCTGCCTCATTGCCCTAGGCTGAGCGGCACTGAGAAACCAAAACTGCTTTGCATTCCTTCTACAAAGTCATACCTTAGGACCCCATCCTTTCAGGAGAAAATCAGCTTGCCTTGCTGCTGTAACCAAAGCACAGTTCTTCCTCTTACACTGCAGGGTTTTAGAAGAAGCTAAGCCCGATAGCCTAGCAAGAGCGCTCCTTGGGGGAGGCGTTTGGCTACACGCAGAACTCCGTGCCAAATAAACTTTATTCAAGGAAGGGACCAGTGTGTAGCTAGAGTGTCTACTTACTTGGTAGAAATCACATGGAGGTAGGCTACGTGTTCGCTGGAAACGGGGGCCTTATGGCACAAGCCTTGCTTTCCCATTTTGAGTGCTCCATTCATGCTGCCTTGAAGCTACCTAAATCACAGTTTAGGACGGGTCTCTAGTCACTGCAGGCAGGGCTCTGGGAAAGGAACAAGTGTTCTCTACATCAACAGGGTGCTTTCATAGCCTGGGTGGGAGCTCCTCCTGATACGCTCTAGAGCTAAAAGGAAACTTGACGTGAGTCCTTTCCTCAAGGTAAAGCCTTGAATAGCCCTGCCGAAGTGGAAGCTTGGAGCAGAGTCCTTGAGGCATTAGCTTTAGGTCTGCTTTCTTTAACGTTAGTAAGCATTTCAGGAAACGGAGGACCTCGCCTGGGCACCCTACTCCCTGCACGAACACCGAGCACCGGCAGGCTCCACTAGGCTGCTAAGAAACTTCCAGGCCCGGAATCCTTTCCCAGTCACTCAGTGTATGCTGAGTGTAGGGCAACACACTGCACTCTTCCCTGGGAGAGCTAGATTTCCTCAGCACTCCAACAGCTCCAGGAACTGTGTTCTCTCACGTCCTACATGTCATGCAAATCTGCCTCATTGCCCTAGGCTGAGCGGCACTGAGAAACCAAAACTGCTTTGCATTCCTTCCACAAAGTCATACATTAAGACCCCATCCTTACAGGAGAAATTCGGCTTGCGTTCCTGCTGTAAACAAAGCACAGTTCTTCCTCTTACACTGCAGGGTTTTAGAAGAAGCTAAGCCCGAGAGCCTAGCAAGAGCGTTCCTTGGGGGAGGCGGTTGGCTACACGCAGAACTCCGTGCCAAATAAACTTTATTCAAGGAAGGGACCAGTGTGTAGCTAGAGTGTATACTTGGTAGAAATCACAAGGAGGTAGGCTGCGTGTTCGCTGGAAACAGGGCCTTATGGCACAAGCCTTGCTTTCCCATTTTGAATGCTCCATTCATGCTGCCTTGAAGCTACCTAAATAACAGTTTTAGGACGGGTCTCTAGTCACTGCAGGCAGGGCTCTGGGAAAGGAACGAGTCTTCTCTACATCAACAGGGTGCTTTCATAGCCTGGGTGGGAGCTCCTCCTGATACGCTCTAGAGCTAAAAGGAAACTTGACGTGAGTCCTTTCCTCAAGGTAAAGCCTTGAATAGCCCTGCCGAAGTGGAAGCTTGGAGCAGAGTCCTTGAGGCATTAGCTTTAGGTCTGCTTTCTTTAACGTTAGTAAGCATTTCAGGAAACGGAGGACCTCTCCTGGGCACCCTATTCCCTGCACGAACACCGAGCACCGGCAGGCTCCACTAGGCTGCTAAGAAACTTCCAGGCCCGGAATCCTTTCCCAGTCACTCAGTGTATGCTGAGTGTAGGGCAACACACTGCACTCTTCCCTGGGAGAGCTAGATTTCCTCAGCACTCCAACAGCTCCAGGAACTGTGTTCTCTCACGTCCTACATGTCATGCAAATCTGCCTCATTGCCCTAGGCTGAGCGGCACTGAGAAACCAAAACTGCTTTGCATTCCTTCTACAAAGTCATACCTTAGGACCCCATCCTTTCAGGAGAAAATCAGCTTGCCTTGCTGCTGTAACCAAAGCACAGTTCTTCCTCTTACACTGCAGGGTTTTAGAAGAAGCTAAGCCCGATAGCCTAGCAAGAGCGCTCCTTGGGGGAGGCGTTTGGCTACACGCAGAACTCCGTGCCAAATAAACTTTATTCAAGGAAGGGACCAGTGTGTAGCTAGAGTGTCTACTTACTTGGTAGAAATCACATGGAGGTAGGCTACGTGTTCGCTGGAAACGGGGGCCTTATGGCACAAGCCTTGCTTTCCCATTTTGAGTGCTCCATTCATGCTGCCTTGAAGCTACCTAAATCACAGTTTAGGACGGGTCTCTAGTCACTGCAGGCAGGGCTCTGGGAAAGGAACAAGTGTTCTCTACATCAACAGGGTGCTTTCATAGCCTGGGTGGGAGCTCCTCCTGATACGCTCTAGAGCTAAAAGGAAACGACGTGAGTCCTTTCCTCAAGGTAAAGCCTTGAATAGCCCTGCCGAAGTGGAAGCTTGGAGCAGAGTCCTTGAGGCATTAGCTTTAGGTCTGCTTTCTTTAACGTTAGTAAGCATTTCAGGAAACGGAGGACCTCGCCTGGGCACCCTATTCCCTGCACGAACACCGAGCACCGGCAGGCTCCACTAGGCTGCTAAGAAACTTCCAGGCCCGGAATCCTTTCCCAGTCACTCAGTGTATGCTGAGTGTAGGGCAACACACTGCACTCTTCCCTGGGAGAGCTAGATTTCCTCAGCACTCCAACAGCTCCAGGAACTGTGTTCTCTCACGTCCTACATGTCATGCAAATCTGCCTCATTGCCCTAGGCTGAGCGGCACTGAGAAACCAAAACTGCTTCGCATTCCTTCCACAAAGTCATACATTAAGACCCCATCCTTACAGGAGAAATTCGGCTTGCGTTCCTGCTGTAAACAAAGCACAGTTCTTCCTCTTACACTGCAGGGTTTTAGAAGAAGCTAAGCCCGAGAGCCTAGCAAGAGCGCTCCTTGGGGGAGGCGGTTGGCTACACGCAGAACTCCGTGCCAAATAAACTTTATTCAAGGAAGGGACCAGTGTGTAGCTAGAGTGTATACTTGGTAGAAATCACAAGGAGGTAGGCTGCGTGTTCGCTGGAAACAGGGCCTTATGGCACAAGCCTTGCTTTCCCATTTTGAATGCTCCATTCATGCTGCCTTGAAGCTACCTAAATAACAGTTTTAGGAGGGGTCTCTAGTCACTGCAGGCAGGGCTCTGGGAAAGGAACGAGTCTTCTCTACATCAACAGGGTGCTTTCATAGCCTGGGTGGGAGCTCCTCCTGATACGCTCTAGAGCTAAAAGGAAACTTGACGTGAGTCCTTTCCTCAAGGTAAAGCCTTGAATAGCCCTGCCGAAGTGGAAGCTTGGAGCAGAGTCCTTGAGGCATTAGCTTTAGGTCTGCTTTCTTTAACGTTAGTAAGCATTTCAGGAAACGGAGGACCTCTCCTGGGCACCCTATTCCCTGCACGAACACCGAGCACCGGCAGGCTCCACTATGCTGCTAAGAAACTTCCAGGCCCGGAATCCTTTCCCAGTCACTCAGTGTATGCTGAGTGTAGGGCAACACACTGCACTCTTCCCTGGGAGAGCTAGATTTCCTCAGCACTCCAACAGCTCCAGGAACTGTGTTCTCTCACGTCCTACATGTCATGCCAATCTGCCTCATTGCCCTAGGCTGAGCGGCACTGAGAAACCAAAACTGCTTTGCATTCCTTCTACAAAGTCATACCTTAGGACCCCATCCTTTCAGGAGAAAATCAGCTTGCCTTGCTGCTGTAACCAAAGCACAGTTCTTCCTCTTACACTGCAGGGTTTTAGAAGAAGCTAAGCCCGATAGCCTAGCAAGAGCGCTCCTTGGGGGAGGCGTTTGGCTACACGCAGAACTCCGTGCCAAATAAACTTTATTCAAGGAAGGGACCAGTGTGTAGCTAGAGTGTCTACTTACTTGGTAGAAATCACATGGAGGTAGGCTACGTGTTCGCTGGAAACGGGGGCCTTATGGCACAAGCCTTGCTTTCCCATTTTGAGTGCTCCATTCATGCTGCCTTGAAGCTACCTAAATCACAGTTTAGGACGGGTCTCTAGTCACTGCAGGCAGGGCTCTGGGAAAGGAACAAGTGTTCTCTACATCAACAGGGTGCTTTCATAGCCTGGGTGGGAGCTCCTCCTGATACGCTCTAGAGCTAAAAGGAAACTTGACGTGAGTCCTTTCCTCAAGGTAAAGCCTTGAATAGCCCTGCCGAAGTGGAAGCTTGGAGCAGAGTCCTTGAGGCATTAGCTTTAGGTCTGCTTTCTTTAACGTTAGTAAGCATTTCAGGAAACGGAGGACCTCGCCTGGGCACCCTATTCCCTGCACGAACACCGAGCACCGGCAGGCTCCACTAGGCTGCTAAGAAACTTCCAGGCCCGGAATCCTTTCCCAGTCACTCAGTGTATGCTGAGTGTAGGGCAACACACTGCACTCTTCCCTGGGAGAGCTAGATTTCCTCAGCACTCCAACAGCTCCAGGAACTGTGTTCTCTCACGTCCTACATGTCATGCAAATCTGCCTCATTGCCCTAGGCTGAGCGGCACTGAGAAACCAAAACTGCTTCGCATTCCTTCCACAAAGTCATACATTAAGACCCCATCCTTACAGGAGAAATTCGGCTTGCGTTCCTGCTGTAAACAAAGCACAGTTCTTCCTCTTACACTGCAGGGTTTTAGAAGAAGCTAAGCCCGAGAGCCTAGCAAGAGCGCTCCTTGGGGGAGGCGGTTGGCTACACGCAGAACTCCGTGCCAAATAAACTTTATTCAAGGAAGGGACCAGTGTGTAGCTAGAGTGTATACTTGGTAGAAATCACAAGGAGGTAGGCTGCGTGTTCGCTGGAAACAGGGCCTTATGGCACAAGCCTTGCTTTCCCATTTTGAATGCTCCATTCATGCTGCCTTGAAGCTACCTAAATAACAGTTTTAGGAGGGGTCTCTAGTCACTGCAGGCAGGGCTCTGGGAAAGGAACGAGTCTTCTCTACATCAACAGGGTGCTTTCATAGCCTGGGTGGGAGCTCCTCCTGATACGCTCTAGAGCTAAAAGGAAACTTGACGTGAGTCCTTTCCTCAAGGTAAAGCCTTGAATAGCGCTGCCGAAGTGGAAGCTTGGAGCAGAGTCCTTGAGGCATTAGCTTTAGGTCTGCTTTCTTTAACGTTAGTAAGCATTTCAGGAAACGGAGGACCTCGCCTGGGCACCCTATTCCCTGCACGAACACCGAGCACCGGCAGGCTCCACTAGGCTGCTAAGAAACTTCCAGGCCCGGAATCCTTTCCCAGTCACTCAGTGTATGCTGAGTGTAGGGCAACACACTGCACTCTTCCCTGGGAGAGCTAGATTTCCTCAGCACTCCAACAGCTCCAGGAACTGTGTTCTCTCACGTCCTACATGTCATGCCAATCTGCCTCATTGCCCTAGGCTGAGCGGCACTGAGAAACCAAAACTGCTTTGCATTCCTTCTACAAAGTCATACCTTAGGACCCCATCCTTTCAGGAGAAAATCAGCTTGCCTTGCTGCTGTAACCAAAGCACAGTTCTTCCTCTTACACTGCAGGGTTTTAGAAGAAGCTAAGCCCGATAGCCTAGCAAGAGCGCTCCTTGGGGGAGGCGTTTGGCTACACGCAGAACTCCGTGCCAAATAAACTTTATTCAAGGAAGGGACCAGTGTGTAGCTAGAGTGTCTACTTACTTGGTAGAAATCACATGGAGGTAGGCTACGTGTTCGCTGGAAACGGGGGCCTTATGGCACAAGCCTTGCTTTCCCATTTTGAGTGCTCCATTCATGCTGCCTTGAAGCTACCTAAATCACAGTTTAGGAGGGGTCTCTAGTCACTGCAGGCAGGGCTCTGGGAAAGGAACAAGTGTTCTCTACATCAACAGGGTGCTTTCATAGCCTGGGTGGGAGCTCCTCCTGATACGCTCTAGAGCTAAAAGGAAACTTGACGTGAGTCCTTTCCTCAAGGTAAAGCCTTGAATAGCCCTGCCGAAGTGGAAGCTTGGAGCAGAGTCCTTGAGGCATTAGCTTTAGGTCTGCTTTCTTTAACGTTAGTAAGCATTTCAGGAAACGGAGGACCTCGCCTGGGCACCCTACTCCCTGCACGAACACCGAGCACCGGCAGGCTCCACTAGGCTGCTAAGAAACTTCCAGGCCCGGAATCCTTTCCCAGTCACTCAGTGTATGCTGAGTGTAGGGCAACACACTGCACTCTTCCCTGGGAGAGCTAGATTTCCTCAGCACTCCAACAGCTCCAGGAACTGTGTTCTCTCACGTCCTACATGTCATGCAAATCTGCCTCATTGCCCTAGGCTGAGCGGCACTGAGAAACCAAAACTGCTTCGCATTCCTTCCACAAAGTCATACATTAAGACCCCATCCTTACAGGAGAAATTCGGCTTGCGTTCCTGCTGTAAACAAAGCACAGCTCTTCCTCTTACACTGCAGGGTTTTAGAAGAAGCTAAGCCCGAGAGCCTAGCAAGAGCGTTCCTTGGGGGAGGCGGTTGGCTACACGCAGAACTCCGTGCCAAATAAACTTTATTCAAGGAAGGGACCAGTGTGTAGCTAGAGTGTATACTTGGTAGAAATCACAAGGAGGTAGGCTGCGTGTTCGCTGGAAACAGGGCCTTATGGCACAAGCCTTGCTTTCCCATTTTGAATGCTCCATTCATGCTGCCTTGAAGCTACCTAAATAACAGTTTTAGGACGGGTCTCTAGTCACTGCAGGCAGGGCTCTGGGAAAGGAACGAGTCTTCTCTACATCAACAGGGTGCTTTCATAGCCTGGGTGGGAGCTCCTCCTGATACGCTCTAGAGCTAAAAGGAAACTTGACGTGAGTCCTTTCCTCAAGGTAAAGCCTTGAATAGCCCTGCCGAAGTGGAAGCTTGGAGCAGAGTCCTTGAGGCATTAGCTTTAGGTCTGCTTTCTTTAACGTTAGTAAGCATTTCAGGAAACGGAGGACCTCGCCTGGGCACCCTATTCCCTGCACGAACACCGAGCACCGGCAGGCTCCACTAGGCTGCTAAGAAACTTCCAGGCCCGGAATCCTTTCCCAGTCACTCAGTGTATGCTGAGTGTAGGGCAACACACTGCACTCTTCCCTGGGAGAGCTAGATTTCCTCAGCACTCCAACAGCTCCAGGAACTGTGTTCTCTCACGTCCTACATGTCATGCCAATCTGCCTCATTGCCCTAGGCTGAGCGGCACTGAGAAACCAAAACTGCTTCGCATTCCTTCCACAAAGTCATACATTAAGACCCCATCCTTACAGGAGAAATTCGGCTTGCGTTCCTGCTGTAAACAAAGCACAGTTCTTCCTCTTACACTGCAGGGTTTTAGAAGAAGCTAAGCCCAAGAGCCTAGCAAGAGCGCTCCTTGGGGGAGGCGGTTGGCTACACGCAGAACTCCGTGCCAAATAAACTTTATTCAAGGAAGGGACCAGTGTGTAGCTAGAGTGTATACTTGGTAGAAATCACAAGGAGGTAGGCTGCGTGTTCGCTGGAAACAGGGCCTTATGGCACAAGCCTTGCTTTCCCATTTTGAATGCTCCATTCATGCTGCCTTGAAGCTACCTAAATAACAGTTTTAGGAGGGGTCTCTAGTCACTGCAGGCAGGGCTCTGGGAAAGGAACGAGTCTTCTCTACATCAACAGGGTGCTTTCATAGCCTGGGTGGGAGCTCCTCCTGATACGCTCTAGAGCTAAAAGGAAACTTGACGTGAGTCCTTTCCTCAAGGTAAAGCCTTGAATAGCCCTGCCGAAGTGGAAGCTTGGAGCAGAGTCCTTGAGGCATTAGCTTTAGGTCTGCTTTCTTTAACGTTAGTAAGCATTTCAGGAAACGGAGGACCTCGCCTGGGCACCCTACTCCCTGCACGAACACCGAGCACCGGCAGGCTCCACTAGGCTGCTAAGAAACTTCCAGGCCCGGAATCCTTTCCCAGTCACTCAGTGTATGCTGAGTGTAGGGCAACACACTGCACTCTTCCCTGGGAGAGCTAGATTTCCTCAGCACTCCAACAGCTCCAGGAACTGTGTTCTCTCACGTCCTACATGTCATGCCAATCTGCCTCATTGCCCTAGGCTGAGCGGCACTGAGAAACCAAAACTGCTTTGCATTCCTTCTACAAAGTCATACCTTAGGACTCCATCCTTACAGGAGAAAATCAGCTTGCCTTGCTGCTGTAACCAAAGCACAGTTCTTCCTCTTACACTGCAGGGTTTTAGAAGAAGCTAAGCCCGAAAGCCTAGCAAGAGCGCTCCTTGGGGGAGGCGTTTGGCTACACGCAGAACTCCGTGCCAAATAAACTTTATTCAAGGAAGGGACCAGTGTGTAGCTAGAGTGTCTACTTACTTGGTAGAAATCACATGGAGGTAGGCTACGTGTTCGCTGGAAACGGGGGCCTTATGGCACAAGCCTTGCTTTCCCATTTTGAGTGCTCCATTCATGCTGCCTTGAAGCTACCTAAATCACAGTTTAGGACGGGTCTCTAGTCACTGCAGGCAGGGCTCTGGGAAAGGAACAAGTGTTCTCTACATCAACAGGGTGCTTTCATAGCCTGGGTGGGAGCTCCTCCTGATACGCTCTAGAGCTAAAAGGAAACTTGACGTGAGTCCTTTCCTCAAGGTAAAGCCTTGAATAGCCCTGCCGAAGTGGAAGCTTGGAGCAGAGTCCTTGAGGCATTAGCTTTAGGTCTGCTTTCTTTAACGTTAGTAAGCATTTCAGGAAACGGAGGACCTCGCCTGGGCACCCTATTCCCTGCACGAACACCGAGCACCGGCAGGCTCCACTAGGCTGCTAAGAAACTTCCAGGCCCGGAATCCTTTCCCAGTCACTCAGTGTATGCTGAGTGTAGGGCAACACACTGCACTCTTCCCTGGGAGAGCTAGATTTCCTCAGCACTCCAACAGCTCCAGGAACTGTGTTCTCTCACGTCCTACATGTCATGCAAATCTGCCTCATTGCCCTAGGCTGAGCGGCACTGAGAAACCAAAACTGCTTCGCATTCCTTCCACAAAGTCATACATTAAGACCCCATCCTTACAGGAGAAATTCGGCTTGCGTTCCTGCTGTAAACAAAGCACAGTTCTTCCTCTTACACTGCAGGGTTTTAGAAGAAGCTAAGCTCGAGAGCCTAGCAAGAGCGTTCCTTGGGGGAGGCGGTTGGCTACACGCAGAACTCCGTGCCAAATAAACTTTATTCAAGGAAGGGACCAGTGTGTAGCTAGAGTGTATACTTGGTAGAAATCACAAGGAGGTAGGCTGCGTGTTCGCTGGAAACAGGGCCTTATGGCACAAGCCTTGCTTTCCCATTTTGAATGCTCCATTCATGCTGCCTTGAAGCTACCTAAATAACAGTTTTAGGAGGGGTCTCTAGTCACTGCAGGCAGGGCTCTGGGAAAGGAACGAGTCTTCTCTACATCAACAGGGTGCTTTCATAGCCTGGGTGGGAGCTCCTCCTGATACGCTCTAGAGCTAAAAGGAAACTTGACGTGAGTCCTTTCCTCAAGGTAAAGCCTTGAATAGCCCTGCCGAAGTGGAAGCTTGGAGCAGAGTCCTTGAGGCATTAGCTTTAGGTCTGCTTTCTTTAACGTTAGTAAGCATTTCAGGAAACGGAGGACCTCTCCTGGGCACCCTATTCCCTGCACGAACACCGAGCACCGGCAGGCTCCACTATGCTGCTAAGAAACTTCCAGGCCCGGAATCCTTTCCCAGTCACTCAGTGTATGCTGAGTGTAGGGCAACACACTGCACTCTTCCCTGGGAGAGCTAGATTTCCTCAGCACTCCAACAGCTCCAGGAACTGTGTTCTCTCACGTCCTACATGTCATGCCAATCTGCCTCATTGCCCTAGGCTGAGCGGCACTGAGAAACCAAAACTGCTTTGCATTCCTTCTACAAAGTCATACCTTAGGACCCCATCCTTTCAGGAGAAAATCAGCTTGCCTTGCTGCTGTAACCAAAGCACAGTTCTTCCTCTTACACTGCAGGGTTTTAGAAGAAGCTAAGCCCGATAGCCTAGCAAGAGCGCTCCTTGGGGGAGGCGTTTGGCTACACGCAGAACTCCGTGCCAAATAAACTTTATTCAAGGAAGGGACCAGTGTGTAGCTAGAGTGTCTACTTACTTGGTAGAAATCACATGGAGGTAGGCTACGTGTTCGCTGGAAACGGGGGCCTTATGGCACAAGCCTTGCTTTCCCATTTTGAGTGCTCCATTCATGCTGCCTTGAAGCTACCTAAATCACAGTTTAGGACGGGTCTCTAGTCACTGCAGGCAGGGCTCTGGGAAAGGAACAAGTGTTCTCTACATCAACAGGGTGCTTTCATAGCCTGGGTGGGAGCTCCTCCTGATACGCTCTAGAGCTAAAAGGAAACTTGACGTGAGTCCTTTCCTCAAGGTAAAGCCTTGAATAGCCCTGCCGAAGTGGAAGCTTGGAGCAGAGTCCTTGAGGCATTAGCTTTAGGTCTGCTTTCTTTAACGTTAGTAAGCATTTCAGGAAACGGAGGACCTCGCCTGGGCACCCTACTCCCTGCACGAACACCGAGCACCGGCAGGCTCCACTAGGCTGCTAAGAAACTTCCAGGCCCGGAATCCTTTCCCAGTCACTCAGTGTATGCTGAGTGTAGGGCAACACACTGCACTCTTCCCTGGGAGAGCTAGATTTCCTCAGCACTCCAACAGCTCCAGGAACTGTGTTCTCTCACGTCCTACATGTCATGCAAATCTGCCTCATTGCCCTAGGCTGAGCGGCACTGAGAAACCAAAACTGCTTTGCATTCCTTCCACAAAGTCATACATTAAGACCCCATCCTTACAGGAGAAATTCGGCTTGCGTTCCTGCTGTAAACAAAGCACAGTTCTTCCTCTTACACTGCAGGGTTTTAGAAGAAGCTAAGCCCGAGAGCCTAGCAAGAGCGTTCCTTGGGGGAGGCGGTTGGCTACACGCAGAACTCCGTGCCAAATAAACTTTATTCAAGGAAGGGACCAGTGTGTAGCTAGAGTGTATACTTGGTAGAAATCACAAGGAGGTAGGCTGCGTGTTCGCTGGAAACAGGGCCTTATGGCACAAGCCTTGCTTTCCCATTTTGAATGCTCCATTCATGCTGCCTTGAAGCTACCTAAATAACAGTTTTAGGAGGGGGTCTCTAGTCACTGCAGGCAGGGCTCTGGGAAAGGAACGAGTCTTCTCTACATCAACAGGGTGCTTTCATAGCCTGGGTGGGAGCTCCTCCTGATACGCTCTAGAGCTAAAAGGAAACTTGACGTGAGTCCTTTCCTCAAGGTAAAGCCTTGAATAGCCCTGCCGAAGTGGAAGCTTGGAGCAGAGTCCTTGAGGCATTAGCTTTAGGTCTGCTTTCTTTAACGTTAGTAAGCATTTCAGGAAACGGAGGACCTCTCCTGGGCACCCTATTCCCTGCACGAACACCGAGCACCGGCAGGCTCCACTATGCTGCTAAGAAACTTCCAGGCCCGGAATCCTTTCCCAGTCACTCAGTGTATGCTGAGTGTAGGGCAACACACTGCACTCTTCCCTGGGAGAGCTAGATTTCCTCAGCACTCCAACAGCTCCAGGAACTGTGTTCTCTCACGTCCTACATGTCATGCCAATCTGCCTCATTGCCCTAGGCTGAGCGGCACTGAGAAACCAAAACTGCTTTGCATTCCTTCTACAAAGTCATACCTTAGGACCCCATCCTTTCAGGAGAAAATCAGCTTGCCTTGCTGCTGTAACCAAAGCACAGTTCTTCCTCTTACACTGCAGGGTTTTAGAAGAAGCTAAGCCCGATAGCCTAGCAAGAGCGCTCCTTGGGGGAGGCGTTTGGCTACACGCAGAACTCCGTGCCAAATAAACTTTATTCAAGGAAGGGACCAGTGTGTAGCTAGAGTGTCTACTTACTTGGTAGAAATCACATGGAGGTAGGCTACGTGTTCGCTGGAAACGGGGGCCTTATGGCACAAGCCTTGCTTTCCCATTTTGAGTGCTCCATTCATGCTGCCTTGAAGCTACCTAAATCACAGTTTAGGACGGGTCTCTAGTCACTGCAGGCAGGGCTCTGGGAAAGGAACAAGTGTTCTCTACATCAACAGGGTGCTTTCATAGCCTGGGTGGGAGCTCCTCCTGATACGCTCTAGAGCTAAAAGGAAACTTGACGTGAGTCCTTTCCTCAAGGTAAAGCCTTGAATAGCCCTGCCGAAGTGGAAGCTTGGAGCAGAGTCCTTGAGGCATTAGCTTTAGGTCTGCTTTCTTTAACGTTAGTAAGCATTTCAGGAAACGGAGGACCTCGCCTGGGCACCCTATTCCCTGCACGAACACCGAGCACCGGCAGGCTCCACTAGGCTGCTAAGAAACTTCCAGGCCCGGAATCCTTTCCCAGTCACTCAGTGTATGCTGAGTGTAGGGCAACACACTGCACTCTTCCCTGGGAGAGCTAGATTTCCTCAGCACTCCAACAGCTCCAGGAACTGTGTTCTCTCACGTCCTACATGTCATGCAAATCTGCCTCATTGCCCTAGGCTGAGCGGCACTGAGAAACCAAAACTGCTTCGCATTCCTTCCACAAAGTCATACATTAAGACCCCATCCTTACAGGAGAAATTCGGCTTGCGTTCCTGCTGTAAACAAAGCACAGTTCTTCCTCTTACACTGCAGGGTTTTAGAAGAAGCTAAGCCCGAGAGCCTAGCAAGAGCGCTCCTTGGGGGAGGCGGTTGGCTACACGCAGAACTCCGTGCCAAATAAACTTTATTCAAGGAAGGGACCAGTGTGTAGCTAGAGTGTATACTTGGTAGAAATCACAAGGAGGTAGGCTGCGTGTTCGCTGGAAACAGGGCCTTATGGCACAAGCCTTGCTTTCCCATTTTGAATGCTCCATTCATGCTGCCTTGAAGCTACCTAAATAACAGTTTTAGGAGGGGTCTCTAGTCACTGCAGGCAGGGCTCTGGGAAAGGAACGAGTCTTCTCTACATCAACAGGGTGCTTTCATAGCCTGGGTGGGAGCTCCTCCTGATACGCTCTAGAGCTAAAAGGAAACTTGACGTGAGTCCTTTCCTCAAGGTAAAGCCTTGAATAGCCCTGCCGAAGTGGAAGCTTGGAGCAGAGTCCTTGAGGCATTAGCTTTAGGTCTGCTTTCTTTAACGTTAGTAAGCATTTCAGGAAACGGAGGACCTCGCCTGGGCACCCTACTCCCTGCACGAACACCGAGCACCGGCAGGCTCCACTAGGCTGCTAAGAAACTTCCAGGCCCGGAATCCTTTCCCAGTCACTCAGTGTATGCTGAGTGTAGGGCAACACACTGCACTCTTCCCTGGGAGAGCTAGATTTCCTCAGCACTCCAACAGCTCCAGGAACTGTGTTCTCTCACGTCCTACATGTCATGCCAATCTGCCTCATTGCCCTAGGCTGAGCGGCACTGAGAAACCAAAACTGCTTTGCATTCCTTCTACAAAGTCATACCTTAGGACCCCATCCTTTCAGGAGAAAATCAGCTTGCCTTGCTGCTGTAACCAAAGCACAGTTCTTCCTCTTACACTGCAGGGTTTTAGAAGAAGCTAAGCCCGATAGCCTAGCAAGAGCGCTCCTTGGGGGAGGCGTTTGGCTACACGCAGAACTCCGTGCCAAATAAACTTTATTCAAGGAAGGGACCAGTGTGTAGCTAGAGTGTCTACTTACTTGGTAGAAATCACATGGAGGTAGGCTACGTGTTCGCTGGAAACGGGGGCCTTATGGCACAAGCCTTGCTTTCCCATTTTGAGTGCTCCATTCATGCTGCCTTGAAGCTACCTAAATCACAGTTTAGGACGGGTCTCTAGTCACTGCAGGCAGGGCTCTGGGAAAGGAACAAGTGTTCTCTACATCAACAGGGTGCTTTCATAGCCTGGGTGGGAGCTCCTCCTGATACGCTCTAGAGCTAAAAGGAAACTTGACGTGAGTCCTTTCCTCAAGGTAAAGCCTTGAATAGCCCTGCCGAAGTGGAAGCTTGGAGCAGAGTCCTTGAGGCATTAGCTTTAGGTCTGCTTTCTTTAACGTTAGTAAGCATTTCAGGAAACGGAGGACCTCGCCTGGGCACCCTATTCCCTGCACGAACACCGAGCACCGGCAGGCTCCACTATGCTGCTAAGAAACTTCCAGGCCCGGAATCCTTTCCCAGTCACTCAGTGTATGCTGAGTGTAGGGCAACACACTGCACTCTTCCCTGGGAGAGCTAGATTTCCTCAGCACTCCAACAGCTCCAGGAACTGTGTTCTCTCACGTCCTACATGTCATGCCAATCTGCCTCATTGCCCTAGGCTGAGCGGCACTGAGAAACCAAAACTGCTTTGCATTCCTTCTACAAAGTCATACCTTAGGACCCCATCCTTTCAGGAGAAAATCAGCTTGCCTTGCTGCTGTAACCAAAGCACAGTTCTTCCTCTTACACTGCAGGGTTTTAGAAGAAGCTAAGCCCGATAGCCTAGCAAGAGCGCTCCTTGGGGGAGGCGTTTGGCTACACGCAGAACTCCGTGCCAAATAAACTTTATTCAAGGAAGGGACCAGTGTGTAGCTAGAGTGTCTACTTACTTGGTAGAAATCACATGGAGGTAGGCTACGTGTTCGCTGGAAACGGGGGCCTTATGGCACAAGCCTTGCTTTCCCATTTTGAGTGCTCCATTCATGCTGCCTTGAAGCTACCTAAATCACAGTTTAGGACGGGTCTCTAGTCACTGCAGGCAGGGCTCTGGGAAAGGAACAAGTGTTCTCTACATCAACAGGGTGCTTTCATAGCCTGGGTGGGAGCTCCTCCTGATACGCTCTAGAGCTAAAAGGAAACTTGACGTGAGTCCTTTCCTCAAGGTAAAGCCTTGAATAGCCCTGCCGAAGTGGAAGCTTGGAGCAGAGTCCTTGAGGCATTAGCTTTAGGTCTGCTTTCTTTAACGTTAGTAAGCATTTCAGGAAACGGAGGACCTCGCCTGGGCACCCTATTCCCTGCACGAACACCGAGCACCGGCAGGCTCCACTAGGCTGCTAAGAAACTTCCAGGCCCGGAATCCTTTCCCAGTCACTCAGTGTATGCTGAGTGTAGGGCAACACACTGCACTCTTCCCTGGGAGAGCTAGATTTCCTCAGCACTCCAACAGCTCCAGGAACTGTGTTCTCTCACGTCCTACATGTCATGCAAATCTGCCTCATTGCCCTAGGCTGAGCGGCACTGAGAAACCAAAACTGCTTCGCATTCCTTCCACAAAGTCATACATTAAGACCCCATCCTTACAGGAGAAATTCGGCTTGCGTTCCTGCTGTAAACAAAGCACAGTTCTTCCTCTTACACTGCAGGGTTTTAGAAGAAGCTAAGCCCGAGAGCCTAGCAAGAGCGTTCCTTGGGGGAGGCGGTTGGCTACACGCAGAACTCCGTGCCAAATAAACTTTATTCAAGGAAGGGACCAGTGTGTAGCTAGAGTGTATACTTGGTAGAAATCACAAGGAGGTAGGCTGCGTGTTCGCTGGAAACAGGGCCTTATGGCACAAGCCTTGCTTTCCCATTTTGAATGCTCCATTCATGCTGCCTTGAAGCTACCTAAATAACAGTTTTAGGAGGGGTCTCTAGTCACTGCAGGCAGGGCTCTGGGAAAGGAACGAGTCTTCTCTACATCAACAGGGTGCTTTCATAGCCTGGGTGGGAGCTCCTCCTGATACGCTCTAGAGCTAAAAGGAAACTTGACGTGAGTCCTTTCCTCAAGGTAAAGCCTTGAATAGCCCTGCCGAAGTGGAAGCTTGGAGCAGAGTCCTTGAGGCATTAGCTTTAGGTCTGCTTTCTTTAACGTTAGTAAGCATTTCAGGAAACGGAGGACCTCGCCTGGGCACCCTACTCCCTGCACGAACACCGAGCACCGGCAGGCTCCACTAGGCTGCTAAGAAACTTCCAGGCCCGGAATCCTTTCCCAGTCACTCAGTGTATGCTGAGTGTAGGGCAACACACTGCACTCTTCCCTGGGAGAGCTAGATTTCCTCAGCACTCCAACAGCTCCAGGAACTGTGTTCTCTCACGTCCTACATGTCATGCCAATCTGCCTCATTGCCCTAGGCTGAGCGGCACTGAGAAACCAAAACTGCTTTGCATTCCTTCTACAAAGTCATACCTTAGGACCCCATCCTTTCAGGAGAAAATCAGCTTGCCTTGCTGCTGTAACCAAAGCACAGTTCTTCCTCTTACACTGCAGGGTTTTAGAAGAAGCTAAGCCCGATAGCCTAGCAAGAGCGCTCCTTGGGGGAGTCGTTTGGCTACACGCAGAACTCCGTGCCAAATAAACTTTATTCAAGGAAGGGACCAGTGTGTAGCTAGAGTGTCTACTTACTTGGTAGAAATCACATGGAGGTAGGCTACGTGTTCGCTGGAAACGGGGGCCTTATGGCACAAGCCTTGCTTTCCCATTTTGAGTGCTCCATTCATGCTGCCTTGAAGCTACCTAAATCACAGTTTAGGACGGGTCTCTAGTCACTGCAGGCAGGGCTCTGGGAAAGGAACAAGTGTTCTCTACATCAACAGGGTGCTTTCATAGCCTGGGTGGGAGCTCCTCCTGATACGCTCTAGAGCTAAAAGGAAACGACGTGAGTCCTTTCCTCAAGGTAAAGCCTTGAATAGCCCTGCCGAAGTGGAAGCTTGGAGCAGAGTCCTTGAGGCATTAGCTTTAGGTCTGCTTTCTTTAACGTTAGTAAGCATTTCAGGAAACGGAGGACCTCGCCTGGGCACCCTACTCCCTGCACGAACACCGAGCACCGGCAGGCTCCACTAGGCTGCTAAGAAACTTCCAGGCCCGGAATCCTTTCCCAGTCACTCAGTGTATGCTGAGTGTAGGGCAACACACTGCACTCTTCCCTGGGAGAGCTAGATTTCCTCAGCACTCCAACAGCTCCAGGAACTGTGTTCTCTCACGTCCTACATGTCATGCCAATCTGCCTCATTGCCCTAGGCTGAGCGGCACTGAGAAACCAAAACTGCTTTGCATTCCTTCTACAAAGTCATACCTTAGGACCCCATCCTTACAGGAGAAAATCAGCTTGCCTTGCTGCTGTAACCAAAGCACAGTTCTTCCTCTTACACTGCAGGGTTTTAGAAGAAGCTAAGCCCGATAGCCTAGCAAGAGCGCTCCTTGGGGGAGGCGTTTGGCTACACGCAGAACTCCGTGCCAAATAAACTTTATTCAAGGAAGGGACCAGTGTGTAGCTAGAGTGTCTACTTACTTGGTAGAAATCACATGGAGGTAGGCTACGTGTTCGCTGGAAACGGGGGCCTTATGGCACAAGCCTTGCTTTCCCATTTTGAGTGCTCCATTCATGCTGCCTTGAAGCTACCTAAATCACAGTTTAGGAGGGGTCTGTAGTCACTGCAGGCAGGGCTCTGGGAAAGGAACAAGTGTTCTCTACATCAACAGGGTGCTTTCATAGCCTGGGTGGGAGCTCCTCCTGATACGCTCTAGAGCTAAAAGGAAACTTGACGTGAGTCCTTTCCTCAAGGTAAAGCCTTGAATAGCCCTGCCGAAGTGGAAGCTTGGAGCAGAGTCCTTGAGGCATTAGCTTTAGGTCTGCTTTCTTTAACGTTAGTAAGCATTTCAGGAAACGGAGGACCTCGCCTGGGCACCCTACTCCCTGCACGAACACCGAGCACCGGCAGGCTCCACTAGGCTGCTAAGAAACTTCCAGGCCCGGAATCCTTTCCCAGTCACTCAGTGTATGCTGAGTGTAGGGCAACACACTGCACTCTTCCCTGGGAGAGCTAGATTTCCTCAGCACTCCAACAGCCCCAGGAACTGTGTTCTCTCACGTCCTACATGTCATGCAAATCTGCCTCATTGCCCTAGGCTGAGCGGCACTGAGAAACCAAAACTGCTTTGCATTCCTTCCACAAAGTCATACATTAAGACCCCATCCTTACAGGAGAAATTCGGCTTGCGTTCCTGCTGTAAACAAAGCACAGTTCTTCCTCTTACACTGCAGGGTTTTAGAAGAAGCTAAGCCCGAGAGCCTAGCAAGAGCGTTCCTTGGGGGAGGCGGTTGGCTACACGCAGAACTCCGTGCCAAATAAACTTTATTCAAGGAAGGGACCAGTGTGTAGCTAGAGTGTATACTTGGTAGAAATCACAAGGAGGTAGGCTGCGTGTTCGCTGGAAACAGGGCCTTATGGCACAAGCCTTGCTTTCCCATTTTGAATGCTCCATTCATGCTGCCTTGAAGCTACCTAAATAACAGTTTTAGGAGGGGTCTCTAGTCACTGCAGGCAGGGCTCTGGGAAAGGAACGAGTCTTCTCTACATCAACAGGGTGCTTTCATAGCCTGGGTGGGAGCTCCTCCTGATACGCTCTAGAGCTAAAAGGAAACTTGACGTGAGTCCTTTCCTCAAGGTAAAGCCTTGAATAGCCCTGCCGAAGTGGAAGCTTGGAGCAGAGTCCTTGAGGCATTAGCTTTAGGTCTGCTTTCTTTAACGTTAGTAAGCATTTCAGGAAACGGAGGACCTCGCCTGGGCACCCTATTCCCTGCACGAACACCGAGCACCGGCAGGCTCCACTATGCTGCTAAGAAACTTCCAGGCCCGGAATCCTTTCCCAGTCACTCAGTGTATGCTGAGTGTAGGGCAACACACTGCACTCTTCCCTGGGAGAGCTAGATTTCCTCAGCACTCCAACAGCTCCAGGAACTGTGTTCTCTCACGTCCTACATGTCATGCCAATCTGCCTCATTGCCCTAGGCTGAGCGGCACTGAGAAACCAAAACTGCTTTGCATTCCTTCTACAAAGTCATACCTTAGGACCCCATCCTTTCAGGAGAAAATCAGCTTGCCTTGCTGCTGTAACCAAAGCACAGTTCTTCCTCTTACACTGCAGGGTTTTAGAAGAAGCTAAGCCCGATAGCCTAGCAAGAGCGCTCCTTGGGGGAGGCGTTTGGCTACACGCAGAACTCCGTGCCAAATAAACTTTATTCAAGGAAGGGACCAGTGTGTAGCTAGAGTGTCTACTTACTTGGTAGAAATCACATGGAGGTAGGCTACGTGTTCGCTGGAAACGGGGGCCTTATGGCACAAGCCTTGCTTTCCCATTTTGAGTGCTCCATTCATGCTGCCTTGAAGCTACCTAAATCACAGTTTAGGACGGGTCTCTAGTCACTGCAGGCAGGGCTCTGGGAAAGGAACAAGTGTTCTCTACATCAACAGGGTGCTTTCATAGCCTGGGTGGGAGCTCCTCCTGATACGCTCTAGAGCTAAAAGGAAACTTGACGTGAGTCCTTTCCTCAAGGTAAAGCCTTGAATAGCCCTGCCGAAGTGGAAGCTTGGAGCAGAGTCCTTGAGGCATTAGCTTTAGGTCTGCTTTCTTTAACGTTAGTAAGCATTTCAGGAAACGGAGGACCTCGCCTGGGCACCCTACTCCCTGCACGAACACCGAGCACCGGCAGGCTCCACTAGGCTGCTAAGAAACTTCCAGGCCCGGAATCCTTTCCCAGTCACTCAGTGTATGCTGAGTGTAGGGCAACACACTGCACTCTTCCCTGGGAGAGCTAGATTTCCTCAGCACTCCAACAGCCCCAGGAACTGTGTTCTCTCACGTCCTACATGTCATGCAAATCTGCCTCATTGCCCTAGGCTGAGCGGCACTGAGAAACCAAAACTGCTTTGCATTCCTTCCACAAAGTCATACATTAAGACCCCATCCTTACAGGAGAAATTCGGCTTGCGTTCCTGCTGTAAACAAAGCACAGTTCTTCCTCTTACACTGCAGGGTTTTAGAAGAAGCTAAGCCCGAGAGCCTAGCAAGAGCGTTCCTTGGGGGAGGCGGTTGGCTACACGCAGAACTCCGTGCCAAATAAACTTTATTCAAGGAAGGGACCAGTGTGTAGCTAGAGTGTATACTTGGTAGAAATCACAAGGAGGTAGGCTGCGTGTTCGCTGGAAACAGGGCCTTATGGCACAAGCCTTGCTTTCCCATTTTGAATGCTCCATTCATGCTGCCTTGAAGCTACCTAAATAACAGTTTTAGGAGGGGTCTCTAGTCACTGCAGGCAGGGCTCTGGGAAAGGAACGAGTCTTCTCTACATCAACAGGGTGCTTTCATAGCCTGGGTGGGAGCTCCTCCTGATACGCTCTAGAGCTAAAAGGAAACTTGACGTGAGTCCTTTCCTCAAGGTAAAGCCTTGAATAGCCCTGCCGAAGTGGAAGCTTGGAGCAGAGTCCTTGAGGCATTAGCTTTAGGTCTGCTTTCTTTAACGTTAGTAAGCATTTCAGGAAACGGAGGACCTCGCCTGGGCACCCTATTCCCTGCACGAACACCGAGCACCGGCAGGCTCCACTATGCTGCTAAGAAACTTCCAGGCCCGGAATCCTTTCCCAGTCACTCAGTGTATGCTGAGTGTAGGGCAACACACTGCACTCTTCCCTGGGAGAGCTAGATTTCCTCAGCACTCCAACAGCTCCAGGAACTGTGTTCTCTCACGTCCTACATGTCATGCCAATCTGCCTCATTGCCCTAGGCTGAGCGGCACTGAGAAACCAAAACTGCTTTGCATTCCTTCTACAAAGTCATACCTTAGGACCCCATCCTTTCAGGAGAAAATCAGCTTGCCTTGCTGCTGTAACCAAAGCACAGTTCTTCCTCTTACACTGCAGGGTTTTAGAAGAAGCTAAGCCCGATAGCCTAGCAAGAGCGCTCCTTGGGGGAGGCGTTTGGCTACACGCAGAACTCCGTGCCAAATAAACTTTATTCAAGGAAGGGACCAGTGTGTAGCTAGAGTGTCTACTTACTTGGTAGAAATCACATGGAGGTAGGCTACGTGTTCGCTGGAAACGGGGGCCTTATGGCACAAGCCTTGCTTTCCCATTTTGAGTGCTCCATTCATGCTGCCTTGAAGCTACCTAAATCACAGTTTAGGACGGGTCTCTAGTCACTGCAGGCAGGGCTCTGGGAAAGGAACAAGTGTTCTCTACATCAACAGGGTGCTTTCATAGCCTGGGTGGGAGCTCCTCCTGATACGCTCTAGAGCTAAAAGGAAACTTGACGTGAGTCCTTTCCTCAAGGTAAAGCCTTGAATAGCCCTGCCGAAGTGGAAGCTTGGAGCAGAGTCCTTGAGGCATTAGCTTTAGGTCTGCTTTCTTTAACGTTAGTAAGCATTTCAGGAAACGGAGGACCTCGCCTGGGCACCCTATTCCCTGCACGAACACCGAGCACCGGCAGGCTCCACTAGGCTGCTAAGAAACTTCCAGGCCCGGAATCCTTTCCCAGTCACTCAGTGTATGCTGAGTGTAGGGCAACACACTGCACTCTTCCCTGGGAGAGCTAGATTTCCTCAGCACTCCAACAGCTCCAGGAACTGTGTTCTCTCACGTCCTACATGTCATGCAAATCTGCCTCATTGCCCTAGGCTGAGCGGCACTGAGAAACCAAAACTGCTTCGCATTCCTTCCACAAAGTCATACATTAAGACCCCATCCTTACAGGAGAAATTCGGCTTGCGTTCCTGCTGTAAACAAAGCACAGTTCTTCCTCTTACACTGCAGGGTTTTAGAAGAAGCTAAGCCCGAGAGCCTAGCAAGAGCGCTCCTTGGGGGAGGCGGTTGGCTACACGCAGAACTCCGTGCCAAATAAACTTTATTCAAGGAAGGGACCAGTGTGTAGCTAGAGTGTATACTTGGTAGAAATCACAAGGAGGTAGGCTGCGTGTTCGCTGGAAACAGGGCCTTATGGCACAAGCCTTGCTTTCCCATTTTGAATGCTCCATTCATGCTGCCTTGAAGCTACCTAAATAACAGTTTTAGGAGGGGTCTCTAGTCACTGCAGGCAGGGCTCTGGGAAAGGAACGAGTCTTCTCTACATCAACAGGGTGCTTTCATAGCCTGGGTGGGAGCTCCTCCTGATACGCTCTAGAGCTAAAAGGAAACTTGACGTGAGTCCTTTCCTCAAGGTAAAGCCTTGAATAGCCCTGCCGAAGTGGAAGCTTGGAGCAGAGTCCTTGAGGCATTAGCTTTAGGTCTGCTTTCTTTAACGTTAGTAAGCATTTCAGGAAACGGAGGACCTCTCCTGGGCACCCTATTCCCTGCACGAACACCGAGCACCGGCAGGCTCCACTAGGCTGCTAAGAAACTTCCAGGCCCGGAATCCTTTCCCAGTCACTCAGTGTATGCTGAGTGTAGGGCAACACACTGCACTCTTCCCTGGGAGAGCTAGATTTCCTCAGCACTCCAACAGTTCCAGGAACTGTGTTCTCTCACGTCCTACATGTCATGCCAATCTGCCTCATTGCCCTAGGCTGAGCGGCACTGAGAAACCAAAACTGCTTTGCATTCCTTCTACAAAGTCATACCTTAGGACCCCATCCTTTCAGGAGAAAATCAGCTTGCCTTGCTGCTGTAACCAAAGCACAGTTCTTCCTCTTACACTGCAGGGTTTTAGAAGAAGCTAAGCCCGATAGCCTAGCAAGAGCGCTCCTTGGGGGAGGCGTTTGGCTACACGCAGAACTCCGTGCCAAATAAACTTTATTCAAGGAAGGGACCAGTGTGTAGCTAGAGTGTCTACTTACTTGGTAGAAATCACATGGAGGTAGGCTACGTGTTCGCTGGAAACGGGGGCCTTATGGCACAAGCCTTGCTTTCCCATTTTGAGTGCTCCATTCATGCTGCCTTGAAGCTACCTAAATCACAGTTTAGGACGGGTCTCTAGTCACTGCAGGCAGGGCTCTGGGAAAGGAACAAGTGTTCTCTACATCAACAGGGTGCTTTCATAGCCTGGGTGGGAGCTCCTCCTGATACGCTCTAGAGCTAAAAGGAAACTTGACGTGAGTCCTTTCCTCAAGGTAAAGCCTTGAATAGCCCTGCCGCAGTGGAAGCTTGGAGCAGAGTCCTTGAGGCATTAGCTTTAGGTCTGCTTTCTTTAACGTTAGTAAGCATTTCAGGAAACGGAGGACCTCGCCTGGGCACCCTACTCCCTGCACGAACACCGAGCACCGGCAGGCTCCACTAGGCTGCTAAGAAACTTCCAGGCCCGGAATCCTTTCCCAGTCACTCAGTGTATGCTGAGTGTAGGGCAACACACTGCACTCTTCCCTGGGAGAGCTAGATTTCCTCAGCACTCCAACAGCTCCAGGAACTGTGTTCTCTCACGTCCTACATGTCATGCCAATCTGCCTCATTGCCCTAGGCTGAGCGGCACTGAGAAACCAAAACTGCTTTGCATTCCTTCTACAAAGTCATACCTTAGGACCCCATCCTTTCAGGAGAAAATCAGCTTGCCTTGCTGCTGTAACCAAAGCACAGTTCTTCCTCTTACACTGCAGGGTTTTAGAAGAAGCTAAGCCCGATAGCCTAGCAAGAGCGCTCCTTGGGGGAGGCGTTTGGCTACACGCAGAACTCCGTGCCAAATAAACTTTATTCAAGGAAGGGACCAGTGTGTAGCTAGAGTGTCTACTTACTTGGTAGAAATCACATGGAGGTAGGCTACGTGTTCGCTGGAAACGGGGGCCTTATGGCACAAGCCTTGCTTTCCCATTTTGAGTGCTCCATTCATGCTGCCTTGAAGCTACCTAAATCACAGTTTAGGACGGGTCTCTAGTCACTGCAGGCAGGGCTCTGGGAAAGGAACAAGTGTTCTCTACATCAACAGGGTGCTTTCATAGCCTGGGTGGGAGCTCCTCCTGATACGCTCTAGAGCTAAAAGGAAACTTGACGTGAGTCCTTTCCTCAAGGTAAAGCCTTGAATAGCCCTGCCGAAGTGGAAGCTTGGAGCAGAGTCCTTGAGGCATTAGCTTTAGGTCTGCTTTCTTTAACGTTAGTAAGCATTTCAGGAAACGGAGGACCTCGCCTGGGCACCCTATTCCCTGCACGAACACCGAGCACCGGCAGGCTCCACTAGGCTGCTAAGAAACTTCCAGGCCCGGAATCCTTTCCCAGTCACTCAGTGTATGCTGAGTGTAGGGCAACACACTGCACTCTTCCCTGGGAGAGCTAGATTTCCTCAGCACTCCAACAGCTCCAGGAACTGTGTTCTCTCACGTCCTACATGTCATGCAAATCTGCCTCATTGCCCTAGGCTGAGCGGCACTGAGAAACCAAAACTGCTTCGCATTCCTTCCACAAAGTCATACATTAAGACCCCATCCTTACAGGAGAAATTCGGCTTGCGTTCCTGCTGTAAACAAAGCACAGTTCTTCCTCTTACACTGCAGGGTTTTAGAAGAAGCTAAGCCCGAGAGCCTAGCAAGAGCGCTCCTTGGGGGAGGCGGTTGGCTACACGCAGAACTCCGTGCCAAATAAACTTTATTCAAGGAAGGGACCAGTGTGTAGCTAGAGTGTATACTTGGTAGAAATCACAAGGAGGTAGGCTGCGTGTTCGCTGGAAACAGGGCCTTATGGCACAAGCCTTGCTTTCCCATTTTGAATGCTCCATTCATGCTGCCTTGAAGCTACCTAAATAACAGTTTTAGGAGGGGTCTCTAGTCACTGCAGGCAGGGCTCTGGGAAAGGAACGAGTCTTCTCTACATCAACAGGGTGCTTTCATAGCCTGGGTGGGAGCTCCTCCTGATACGCTCTAGAGCTAAAAGGAAACTTGACGTGAGTCCTTTCCTCAAGGTAAAGCCTTGAATAGCCCTGCCGAAGTGGAAGCTTGGAGCAGAGTCCTTGAGGCATTAGCTTTAGGTCTGCTTTCTTTAACGTTAGTAAGCATTTCAGGAAACGGAGGACCTCTCCTGGGCACCCTATTCCCTGCACGAACACCGAGCACCGGCAGGCTCCACTAGGCTGCTAAGAAACTTCCAGGCCCGGAATCCTTTCCCAGTCACTCAGTGTATGCTGAGTGTAGGGCAACACACTGCACTCTTCCCTGGGAGAGCTAGATTTCCTCAGCACTCCAACAGTTCCAGGAACTGTGTTCTCTCACGTCCTACATGTCATGCCAATCTGCCTCATTGCCCTAGGCTGAGCGGCACTGAGAAACCAAAACTGCTTTGCATTCCTTCTACAAAGTCATACCTTAGGACCCCATCCTTTCAGGAGAAAATCAGCTTGCCTTGCTGCTGTAACCAAAGCACAGTTCTTCCTCTTACACTGCAGGGTTTTAGAAGAAGCTAAGCCCGATAGCCTAGCAAGAGCGCTCCTTGGGGGAGGCGTTTGGCTACACGCAGAACTCCGTGCCAAATAAACTTTATTCAAGGAAGGGACCAGTGTGTAGCTAGAGTGTCTACTTACTTGGTAGAAATCACATGGAGGTAGGCTACGTGTTCGCTGGAAACGGGGGCCTTATGGCACAAGCCTTGCTTTCCCATTTTGAGTGCTCCATTCATGCTGCCTTGAAGCTACCTAAATCACAGTTTAGGACGGGTCTCTAGTCACTGCAGGCAGGGCTCTGGGAAAGGAACAAGTGTTCTCTACATCAACAGGGTGCTTTCATAGCCTGGGTGGGAGCTCCTCCTGATACGCTCTAGAGCTAAAAGGAAACTTGACGTGAGTCCTTTCCTCAAGGTAAAGCCTTGAATAGCCCTGCCGCAGTGGAAGCTTGGAGCAGAGTCCTTGAGGCATTAGCTTTAGGTCTGCTTTCTTTAACGTTAGTAAGCATTTCAGGAAACGGAGGACCTCGCCTGGGCACCCTACTCCCTGCACGAACACCGAGCACCGGCAGGCTCCACTAGGCTGCTAAGAAACTTCCAGGCCCGGAATCCTTTCCCAGTCACTCAGTGTATGCTGAGTGTAGGGCAACACACTGCACTCTTCCCTGGGAGAGCTAGATTTCCTCAGCACTCCAACAGCTCCAGGAACTGTGTTCTCTCACGTCCTACATGTCATGCAAATCTGCCTCATTGCCCTAGGCTGAGCGGCACTGAGAAACCAAAACTGCTTTGCATTCCTTCCACAAAGTCATACATTAAGACCCCATCCTTACAGGAGAAATTCGGCTTGCGTTCCTGCTGTAAACAAAGCACAGTTCTTCCTCTTACACTGCAGGGTTTTAGAAGAAGCTAAGCCCGAGAGCCTAGCAAGAGCGTTCCTTGGGGGAGGCGGTTGGCTACACGCAGAACTCCGTGCCAAATAAACTTTATTCAAGGAAGGGACCAGTGTGTAGCTAGAGTGTATACTTGGTAGAAATCACAAGGAGGTAGGCTGCGTGTTCGCTGGAAACAGGGCCTTATGGCACAAGCCTTGCTTTCCCATTTTGAATGCTCCATTCATGCTGCCTTGAAGCTACCTAAATAACAGTTTTAGGACGGGTCTCTAGTCACTGCAGGCAGGGCTCTGGGAAAGGAACGAGTCTTCTCTACATCAACAGGGTGCTTTCATAGCCTGGGTGGGAGCTCCTCCTGATACGCTCTAGAGCTAAAAGGAAACTTGACGTGAGTCCTTTCCTCAAGGTAAAGCCTTGAATAGCCCTGCCGAAGTGGAAGCTTGGAGCAGAGTCCTTGAGGCATTAGCTTTAGGTCTGCTTTCTTTAACGTTAGTAAGCATTTCAGGAAACGGAGGACCTCTCCTGGGCACCCTATTCCCTGCACGAACACCGAGCACCGGCAGGCTCCACTATGCTGCTAAGAAACTTCCAGGCCCGGAATCCTTTCCCAGTCACTCAGTGTATGCTGAGTGTAGGGCAACACACTGCACTCTTCCCTGGGAGAGCTAGATTTCCTCAGCACTCCAACAGCTCCAGGAACTGTGTTCTCTCACGTCCTACATGTCATGCCAATCTGCCTCATTGCCCTAGGCTGAGCGGCACTGAGAAACCAAAACTGCTTTGCATTCCTTCTACAAAGTCATACCTTAGGACCCCATCCTTTCAGGAGAAAATCAGCTTGCCTTGCTGCTGTAACCAAAGCACAGTTCTTCCTCTTACACTGCAGGGTTTTAGAAGAAGCTAAGCCCGATAGCCTAGCAAGAGCGCTCCTTGGGGGAGGCGTTTGGCTACACGCAGAACTCCGTGCCAAATAAACTTTATTCAAGGAAGGGACCAGTGTGTAGCTAGAGTGTCTACTTACTTGGTAGAAATCACATGGAGGTAGGCTACGTGTTCGCTGGAAACGGGGGCCTTATGGCACAAGCCTTGCTTTCCCATTTTGAGTGCTCCATTCATGCTGCCTTGAAGCTACCTAAATCACAGTTTAGGACGGGTCTCTAGTCACTGCAGGCAGGGCTCTGGGAAAGGAACAAGTGTTCTCTACATCAACAGGGTGCTTTCATAGCCTGGGTGGGAGCTCCTCCTGATACGCTCTAGAGCTAAAAGGAAACTTGACGTGAGTCCTTTCCTCAAGGTAAAGCCTTGAATAGCCCTGCCGAAGTGGAAGCTTGGAGCAGAGTCCTTGAGGCATTAGCTTTAGGTCTGCTTTCTTTAACGTTAGTAAGCATTTCAGGAAACGGAGGACCTCGCCTGGGCACCCTATTCCCTGCACGAACACCGAGCACCGGCAGGCTCCACTAGGCTGCTAAGAAACTTCCAGGCCCGGAATCCTTTCCCAGTCACTCAGTGTATGCTGAGTGTAGGGCAACACACTGCACTCTTCCCTGGGAGAGCTAGATTTCCTCAGCACTCCAACAGCTCCAGGAACTGTGTTCTCTCACGTCCTACATGTCATGCAAATCTGCCTCATTGCCCTAGGCTGAGCGGCACTGAGAAACCAAAACTGCTTCGCATTCCTTCCACAAAGTCATACATTAAGACCCCATCCTTACAGGAGAAATTCGGCTTGCGTTCCTGCTGTAAACAAAGCACAGTTCTTCCTCTTACACTGCAGGGTTTTAGAAGAAGCTAAGCCCGAGAGCCTAGCAAGAGCGCTCCTTGGGGGAGGCGGTTGGCTACACGCAGAACTCCGTGCCAAATAAACTTTATTCAAGGAAGGGACCAGTGTGTAGCTAGAGTGTATACTTGGTAGAAATCACAAGGAGGTAGGCTGCGTGTTCGCTGGAAACAGGGCCTTATGGCACAAGCCTTGCTTTCCCATTTTGAATGCTCCATTCATGCTGCCTTGAAGCTACCTAAATAACAGTTTTAGGAGGGGTCTCTAGTCACTGCAGGCAGGGCTCTGGGAAAGGAACGAGTCTTCTCTACATCAACAGGGTGCTTTCATAGCCTGGGTGGGAGCTCCTCCTGATACGCTCTAGAGCTAAAAGGAAACTTGACGTGAGTCCTTTCCTCAAGGTAAAGCCTTGAATAGCCCTGCCGAAGTGGAAGCTTGGAGCAGAGTCCTTGAGGCATTAGCTTTAGGTCTGCTTTCTTTAACGTTAGTAAGCATTTCAGGAAACGGAGGACCTCGCCTGGGCACCCTACTCCCTGCACGAACACCGAGCACCGGCAGGCTCCACTAGGCTGCTAAGAAACTTCCAGGCCCGGAATCCTTTCCCAGTCACTCAGTGTATGCTGAGTGTAGGGCAACACACTGCACTCTTCCCTGGGAGAGCTAGATTTCCTCAGCACTCCAACAGCTCCAGGAACTGTGTTCTCTCACGTCCTACATGTCATGCCAATCTGCCTCATTGCCCTAGGCTGAGCGGCACTGAGAAACCAAAACTGCTTTGCATTCCTTCTACAAAGTCATACCTTAGGACCCCATCCTTACAGGAGAAAATCAGCTTGCCTTGCTGCTGTAACCAAAGCACAGTTCTTCCTCTTACACTGCAGGGTTTTAGAAGAAGCTAAGCCCGAAAGCCTAGCAAGAGCGCTCCTTGGGGGAGGCGTTTGGCTACACGCAGAACTCCGTGCCAAATAAACTTTATTCAAGGAAGGGACCAGTGTGTAGCTAGAGTGTCTACTTACTTGGTAGAAATCACATGGAGGTAGGCTACGTGTTCGCTGGAAACGGGGGCCTTATGGCACAAGCCTTGCTTTCCCATTTTGAGTGCTCCATTCATGCTGCCTTGAAGCTACCTAAATCACAGTTTAGGACGGGTCTCTAGTCACTGCAGGCAGGGCTCTGGGAAAGGAACAAGTGTTCTCTACATCAACAGGGTGCTTTCATAGCCTGGGTGGGAGCTCCTCCTGATACGCTCTAGAGCTAAAAGGAAACTTGACGTGAGTCCTTTCCTCAAGGTAAAGCCTTGAATAGCCCTGCCGAAGTGGAAGCTTGGAGCAGAGTCCTTGAGGCATTAGCTTTAGGTCTGCTTTCTTTAACGTTAGTAAGCATTTCAGGAAACGGAGGACCTCGCCTGGGCACCCTATTCCCTGCACGAACACCGAGCACCGGCAGGCTCCACTAGGCTGCTAAGAAACTTCCAGGCCCGGAATCCTTTCCCAGTCACTCAGTGTATGCTGAGTGTAGGGCAACACACTGCACTCTTCCCTGGGAGAGCTAGATTTCCTC
>NW_028122327.1:0-70883 GCF_965194805.1 Balaenoptera borealis
CCCGTGAGCCACAACTACTGAGCCTGCGCCTCTGGAGCCTGTGCTCCGCAACAAGGAGGCCGCGATAGTGAGAGGCCTACGCACCGTGATGCAGAGTGGCCCCCACTTACCGCAACTGGAGAGAGCCCTAGCACAGAAACGAAGACCCAACATAGCAGTCAATCAATCAATCAATCAATCTTAAAAAAACAATAAAAAATAAAAAAATAAAATAAAATAAAGCAGAACAGCGGCTAATACCTCATGGAAAGAGCTGCATGCCGCCCTTTCGGCGCCGTTACTCAGGGACTTACCTCGAGGCCAGTACTCACGTTGAGTTTCCCTTTAGCTCTAGAGTGTGGCAGGATGAGCTCCACCCCGGCCATCGAAGCACCCGGCTTAGCTAGAGAAAACTCATTGTCTTCCCAGAGCCATGCCTACAGTGGCTAGTGGCCTGTCAACAGCAGTTCAATTTCAAGTAGCTTCAAGCAGCACGAATGGAGCTTTCAAAATGGGAAAGCAAGGCTAGTTCCATCAGGCCCCCATTTCCACGGGCACACGCAGCATATATCCCTGTGCTTTCATAACCAGTCCAAAGAGACAAAGGTTACCCAGTGGTTCTTCCCTGAATCAACTCCTCGAAGCAAAGCGTTCCGCATCTAGCGAACTGCGTCAACCATGGAACGCCCCAGCTAGGCCTCCGGGCCCGTGGCTCTTCAAAAGCCTGCAGTGTTACACAAGAAACTGGCTTTGGTTGCAGTCGGAACGCAAGCCGACTTTCTCCTAGAGGCAGGGTGACTTCAGGCAGGAAGTCCCAGATGGAATGCGGAGCCGAGGGTTTTTCTCAGTGCAGCTCAGACTAGGGCAATGAGCCAGACCTGCACGGCACGTTGGACCTGCTAGAACGGTGTTCGTGGACCTGTGGGACTGCTGGGAAATCAAGCTGTCCCAAGAAAGAGCGCAGTCTGTTGCCCTACACTCGGCATACACAGAGTGGTTCCGATAGGCTACTGGCCTGGATGTGGCTTAGCAGGCCCCTGGGGCCTGAGGGTACTCAGTGTTCTTGCAGGGAATAGGGTGCCCACGTGAGGCTCCTAGTGTCCTGCAAAGCGTACTGACGTTAAAATAATGCAGAGCAACGGCTATGGCCTCCTGGAAACTGCTGCACGCCTCCGCTTCTGCATGGCAATTCAGGCCTTAACCTCGAGGCAACTGCTCACGCTGAGTATCCCGTTAGCGCCACATCATGGTAGGATGCTGACTTTCTCCTCGAGCAGTGTGACTTCAGGTACGAGGTCCTCGAAGAATCCTAAGCAGAGTGTTTTCTCATGGCAGCTCAGACGGGGGCCATGACGAACACTTCCATGGCACGTCGCACTGGCTAGAAATGTGGTCCTGAGGCTGTTCCAGTGCTCTGGAAATGCAGCTCTCCTTAAGGAACGTGCAGGGTGTTGCCCATCACTCGGCATACACAGAGGGCCTCCGAGGGACCGACCTTTGGTCCTCGATGTTGCTCAGCAGGCCCACAGGGTCTGGAGGCACTCAGGAATCCTGGAGGAAAATGATGCACACCCGAGGGGCCTAGGAGTCCTGAAAAGGGTACTTCCTTTAAAATAGAAGCAGAACAGGGGCTTCCCTGGTGGCGCAGTGGTTGAGAATCTGCCTGCCAATGCAGGGGACACGGGTTCGAGGCCCGGGTCTGGGAGGATCCCCCATGCCGCGGAGCAACTGGACCCGTGAGCCACAACTACTGAGCCTGCGCCTCTGGAGCCTGTGCTCCGCAACAAGAGAGGCCGCGATAGTGAGAGGCCTACGCACCGTGATGCAGAGTGGCCCCCACTTACCGCAACTGGAGAGAGCCCTAGCACAGAAACGAAGACCCAACATAGCAGTCAATCAATCAATCAATCAATCTTAAAAAAACAATAAAAATAAAAAAATAAAATAAAATAAAGCAGAACAGCGGCTAATACCTCATGGAAAGAGCTGCATGCCGCCCTTTCGGCGCCGTTACTCAGGGACTTACCTCGAGGCCAGTACTCACGTTGAGTTTCCCTTTAGCTCTAGAGTGTGGCAGGATGAGCTCCACCCCGGCCATCGAAGCACCCGGCTTAGCTAGAGAAAACTCATTGTCTTCCAGAGCCATGCCTACAGTGGCTAGTGCCTGTCAACAGCAGTCAATTTCAAGTAGCTTCAAGGCAGCACGAATGGAGCTTTCAAAATGGGAAAGCAAGGCTAGTTCCATCAGGCCCCCATTTCCACGGGCACACGCAGCATATATCCCTGTGCTTTCTAACCAGTCCAAAGAGACAAAGGTTACCCAGTGGTTCCTTCCCTGAATCAACTCCTCGAAGCAAAGCGTTCCGCATCTAGCGAACTGCGTCAACCATGGAACGCCCCAGCTAGGCCTCCGGGCCCGTGGCTCTTCAAAAGCCTGCAGTGTTACACAAGAAACTGGGCTTTGGTTGCAGTCGGAACGCAAGCCGACTTTCTCCTAGAGGCAGGGTGACTTCAGGCAGGAAGTCCCAGATGGAATGCGGAGCCGAGGGTTTTTCTCAGTGCAGCTCAGACTAGGGCAATGAGCCAGACCTGCACGGCACGTTGGACCTGCTAGAACGGTGTTCGTGGACCTGTGGGACTGCTGGGGAAATCAAGCTGTCCCAAGAAAGAGCGCAGTCTGTTGCCCTACACTCGGCATACACAGAGTGGTTCCGATAGGCTACTGGCCTGGATGTGGCTTAGCAGGCCCCTGGGGGCCTGAGGGTACTCAGTGTTCTTGCAGGGAATAGGGTGCCCACGTGAGGCTCCTAGATGTCCTGCAAAGCGTACTGACGTAAAATAATGCAGAGCAACGGCTAATGGCCTCCTGGAAACTGCTGCACGCCTCCGCTTCTGCATGGCAATTCAGGGCCTTACCTCGAGGCAAACTGCTCACGCTGAGTATCCCGTTAGCGCCACATCATGGTAGGATGCTGACTTTCTCCTCGAGCAGTGTGACTTTCAGGTACGAGGTCCTCGAAGAATCCTAAGCAGAGTGTTTTCTCATGGCAGCTCAGACGGGGGCCATGACGAACACTTCCATGGCACGTCGCACTGGCTAGAAATGTGGTCCTGAGGCTGTTCCAGTGCTCTGGAAATGCAGCTCTCCTTAAGGAACGTGCAGGGTGTTGCCCATCACTCGGCATACACAGAGGGCCTCCGAGGGACCGACCTTTGGTCCTCGATGTTGCTCAGCAGGCCCACAGGGGTCTGGAGGCACTCAGGAATCCTGGAGGGAAAATGATGCACACCCGAGGGGCCTAGGAGTCCTGAAAAGGGTACTTCCTTTAAAATAAAGCAGAACAGGGGCTTCCCTGGTGGCGCAGTGGTTGAGAATCTGCCTGCCAATGCAGGGGACACGGGTTCGAGCCCGGGTCTGGGAGGATCCCACATGCCGCGGAGCAACTGGACCCGTGAGCCACAACTACTGAGCCTGCGCCTCTGGAGCCTGTGCTCCGCAACAAGAGAGGCCGCGATAGTGAGAGGCCTACGCACCGTGATGCAGAGTGGCCCCCACTTACCGCAACTGGAGAGAGCCCTAGCACAGAAACGAAGACCCAACATAGCAGTCAATCAATCAATCAATCAATCTTAAAAAAACAATAAAAAATAAAAAAATAAAATAAAATAAAGCAGAACAGCGGCTAATACCTCATGGAAAGAGCTGCATGCCGCCCTTTCGGCGCCGTTACTCAGGGACTTACCTCGAGGCCAGTACTCACGTTGAGTTTCCCTTTAGCTCTAGAGTGTGGCAGGATGAGCTCCACCCCGGCCATCGAAGCACCCGGCTTAGCTAGAGAAAACTCATTGTCTTCCCAGAGCCATGCCTACAGTGGCTAGTGGCCTGTCAACAGCAGTCAATTTCAAGTAGCTTCAAGGCAGCACGAATGGAGCTTTCAAAATGGGAAAGCAAGGCTAGTTCCATCAGGCCCCCATTTCCACGGGCACACGCAGCATATATCCCTGTGCTTTCTAACCAGTCCAAAGAGACAAAGGTTACCCAGTGGTTCCTTCCCTGAATCAACTCCTCGAAGCAAAGCGTTCCGCATCTAGCGAACTGCGTCAACCATGGAACGCCCCAGCTAGGCCTCCGGGCCCGTGGCTCTTCAAAAGCCTGCAGTGTTACACAAGAAACTGGGCTTTGGTTGCAGTCGGAACGCAAGCCGACTTTCTCCTAGAGGCAGGGTGACTTCAGGCAGGAAGTCCCAGATGGAATGCGGAGCCGAGGGTTTTTCTCAGTGCAGCTCAGACTAGGGCAATGAGCCAGACCTGCACGGCACGTTGGACCTGCTAGAACGGTGTTCGTGGACCTGTGGGACTGCTGGGGAAATCAAGCTGTCCCAAGAAAGAGCGCAGTCTGTTGCCCTACACTCGGCATACACAGAGTGGTTCCGATAGGCTACTGGCCTGGATGTGGCTTAGCAGGCCCCTGGGGGCCTGAGGGTACTCAGTGTTCTTGCAGGGAATAGGGTGCCCACGTGAGGCTCCTAGATGTCCTGCAAAGCGTACTGACGTTAAAATAATGCAGAGCAACGGCTATGGCCTCCTGGAAACTGCTGCACGCCTCCGCTTCTGCATGGCAATTCAGGGCCTTACCTCGAGGCAACTGCTCACGCTGAGTATCCCGTTAGCGCCACATCATGGTAGGATGCTGACTTTCTCCTCGAGCAGTGTGACTTCAGGTACGAGGTCCTCGAAGAATCCTAAGCAGAGTGTTTTCTCATGGCAGCTCAGACGGGGGCCATGACGAACACTTCCATGGCACGTCGCACTGGCTAGAAATGTGGTCCTGAGGCTGTTCCAGTGCTCTGGAAATGCAGCTCTCCTTAAGGAACGTGCAGGGTGTTGCCCATCACTCGGCATACACAGAGGGCCTCCGAGGGACCGACCTTTGGTCCTCGATGTTGCTCAGCAGGCCCACAGGGGTCTGGAGGCACTCAGGAATCCTGGAGGGAAAATGATGCACACCCGAGGGGCCTAGGAGTCCTGAAAAGGGTACTTCCTTTAAAATAAAGCAGAACAGGGGCTTCCCTGGTGGCGCAGTGGTTGAGAATCTGCCTGCCAATGCAGGGGACACGGGTTCGAGCCCGGGTCTGGGAGGATCCCACATGCCGCGGAGCAACTGGACCCGTGAGCCACAACTACTGAGCCTGCGCCTCTGGAGCCTGTGCTCCGCAACAAGAGAGGCCGCGATAGTGAGAGGCCTACGCACCGTGATGCAGAGTGGCCCCCACTTACCGCAACTGGAGAGAGCCCTAGCACAGAAACGAAGACCCAACATAGCAGTCAATCAATCAATCAATCAATCTTAAAAAAACAATAAAAAATAAAAAAATAAAATAAAATAAAGCAGAACAGCGGCTAATACCTCATGGAAAGAGCTGCATGCCGCCCTTTCGGCGCCGTTACTCAGGGACTTACCTCGAGGCCAGTACTCACGTTGAGTTTCCCTTTAGCTCTAGAGTGTGGCAGGATGAGCTCCACCCCGGCCATCGAAGCACCCGGCTTAGCTAGAGAAAACTCATTGTCTTCCCAGAGCCATGCCTACAGTGGCTAGTGGCCTGTCAACAGCAGTCAATTTCAAGTAGCTTCAAGGCAGCACGAATGGAGCTTTCAAAATGGGAAAGCAAGGCTAGTTCCATCAGGCCCCCATTTCCACGGGCACACGCAGCATATATCCCTGTGCTTTCTAACCAGTCCAAAGAGACAAAGGTTACCCAGTGGTTCCTTCCCTGAATCAACTCCTCGAAGCAAAGCGTTCCGCATCTAGCGAACTGCGTCAACCATGGAACGCCCCAGCTAGGCCTCCGGGCCCGTGGCTCTTCAAAAGCCTGCAGTGTTACACAAGAAACTGGGCTTTGGTTGCAGTCGGAACGCAAGCCGACTTTCTCCTAGAGGCAGGGTGACTTCAGGCAGGAAGTCCCAGATGGAATGCGGAGCCGAGGGTTTTTCTCAGTGCAGCTCAGACTAGGGCAATGAGCCAGACCTGCACGGCACGTTGGACCTGCTAGAACGGTGTTCGTGGACCTGTGGGACTGCTGGGGAAATCAAGCTGTCCCAAGAAAGAGCGCAGTCTGTTGCCCTACACTCGGCATACACAGAGTGGTTCCGATAGGCTACTGGCCTGGATGTGGCTTAGCAGGCCCCTGGGGGCCTGAGGGTACTCAGTGTTCTTGCAGGGAATAGGGTGCCCACGTGAGGCTCCTAGATGTCCTGCAAAGCGTACTGACGTTAAAATAATGCAGAGCAACGGCTATGGCCTCCTGGAAACTGCTGCACGCCTCCGCTTCTGCATGGCAATTCAGGGCCTTACCTCGAGGCAACTGCTCACGCTGAGTATCCCGTTAGCGCCACATCATGGTAGGATGCTGACTTTCTCCTCGAGCAGTGTGACTTCAGGTACGAGGTCCTCGAAGAATCCTAAGCAGAGTGTTTTCTCATGGCAGCTCAGACGGGGGCCATGACGAACACTTCCATGGCACGTCGCACTGGCTAGAAATGTGGTCCTGAGGCTGTTCCAGTGCTCTGGAAATGCAGCTCTCCTTAAGGAACGTGCAGGGTGTTGCCCATCACTCGGCATACACAGAGGGCCTCCGAGGGACCGACCTTTGGTCCTCGATGTTGCTCAGCAGGCCCACAGGGGTCTGGAGGCACTCAGGAATCCTGGAGGGAAAATGATGCACACCCGAGGGGCCTAGGAGTCCTGAAAAGGGTACTTCCTTTAAAATAAAGCAGAACAGGGGCTTCCCTGGTGGCGCAGTGGTTGAGAATCTGCCTGCCAATGCAGGGGACACGGGTTCGAGCCCGGGTCTGGGAGGATCCCACATGCCGCGGAGCAACTGGACCCGTGAGCCACAACTACTGAGCCTGCGCCTCTGGAGCCTGTGCTCCGCAACAAGAGAGGCCGCGATAGTGAGAGGCCTACGCACCGTGATGCAGAGTGGCCCCCACTTACCGCAACTGGAGAGAGCCCTAGCACAGAAACGAAGACCCAACATAGCAGTCAATCAATCAATCAATCAATCTTAAAAAAACAATAAAAAATAAAAAAATAAAATAAAATAAAGCAGAACAGCGGCTAATACCTCATGGAAAGAGCTGCATGCCGCCCTTTCGGCGCCGTTACTCAGGGACTTACCTCGAGGCCAGTACTCACGTTGAGTTTCCCTTTAGCTCTAGAGTGTGGCAGGATGAGCTCCACCCCGGCCATCGAAGCACCCGGCTTAGCTAGAGAAAACTCATTGTCTTCCCAGAGCCATGCCTACAGTGGCTAGTGGCCTGTCAACAGCAGTCAATTTCAAGTAGCTTCAAGGCAGCACGAATGGAGCTTTCAAAATGGGAAAGCAAGGCTAGTTCCATCAGGCCCCCATTTCCACGGGCACACGCAGCATATATCCCTGTGCTTTCTAACCAGTCCAAAGAGACAAAGGTTACCCAGTGGTTCCTTCCCTGAATCAACTCCTCGAAGCAAAGCGTTCCGCATCTAGCGAACTGCGTCAACCATGGAACGCCCCAGCTAGGCCTCCGGGCCCGTGGCTCTTCAAAAGCCTGCAGTGTTACACAAGAAACTGGGCTTTGGTTGCAGTCGGAACGCAAGCCGACTTTCTCCTAGAGGCAGGGTGACTTCAGGCAGGAAGTCCCAGATGGAATGCGGAGCCGAGGGTTTTTCTCAGTGCAGCTCAGACTAGGGCAATGAGCCAGACCTGCACGGCACGTTGGACCTGCTAGAACGGTGTTCGTGGACCTGTGGGACTGCTGGGGAAATCAAGCTGTCCCAAGAAAGAGCGCAGTCTGTTGCCCTACACTCGGCATACACAGAGTGGTTCCGATAGGCTACTGGCCTGGATGTGGCTTAGCAGGCCCCTGGGGGCCTGAGGGTACTCAGTGTTCTTGCAGGGAATAGGGTGCCCACGTGAGGCTCCTAGATGTCCTGCAAAGCGTACTGACGTTAAAATAATGCAGAGCAACGGCTATGGCCTCCTGGAAACTGCTGCACGCCTCCGCTTCTGCATGGCAATTCAGGGCCTTACCTCGAGGCAACTGCTCACGCTGAGTATCCCGTTAGCGCCACATCATGGTAGGATGCTGACTTTCTCCTCGAGCAGTGTGACTTCAGGTACGAGGTCCTCGAAGAATCCTAAGCAGAGTGTTTTCTCATGGCAGCTCAGACGGGGGCCATGACGAACACTTCCATGGCACGTCGCACTGGCTAGAAATGTGGTCCTGAGGCTGTTCCAGTGCTCTGGAAATGCAGCTCTCCTTAAGGAACGTGCAGGGTGTTGCCCATCACTCGGCATACACAGAGGGCCTCCGAGGGACCGACCTTTGGTCCTCGATGTTGCTCAGCAGGCCCACAGGGGTCTGGAGGCACTCAGGAATCCTGGAGGGAAAATGATGCACACCCGAGGGGCCTAGGAGTCCTGAAAAGGGTACTTCCTTTAAAATAAAGCAGAACAGGGGCTTCCCTGGTGGCGCAGTGGTTGAGAATCTGCCTGCCAATGCAGGGGACACGGGTTCGAGCCCGGGTCTGGGAGGATCCCACATGCCGCGGAGCAACTGGACCCGTGAGCCACAACTACTGAGCCTGCGCCTCTGGAGCCTGTGCTCCGCAACAAGAGAGGCCGCGATAGTGAGAGGCCTACGCACCGTGATGCAGAGTGGCCCCCACTTACCGCAACTGGAGAGAGCCCTAGCACAGAAACGAAGACCCAACATAGCAGTCAATCAATCAATCAATCAATCTTAAAAAAACAATAAAAAATAAAAAAATAAAATAAAATAAAGCAGAACAGCGGCTAATACCTCATGGAAAGAGCTGCATGCCGCCCTTTCGGCGCCGTTACTCAGGGACTTACCTCGAGGCCAGTACTCACGTTGAGTTTCCCTTTAGCTCTAGAGTGTGGCAGGATGAGCTCCACCCCGGCCATCGAAGCACCCGGCTTAGCTAGAGAAAACTCATTGTCTTCCCAGAGCCATGCCTACAGTGGCTAGTGGCCTGTCAACAGCAGTCAATTTCAAGTAGCTTCAAGGCAGCACGAATGGAGCTTTCAAAATGGGAAAGCAAGGCTAGTTCCATCAGGCCCCCATTTCCACGGGCACACGCAGCATATATCCCTGTGCTTTCTAACCAGTCCAAAGAGACAAAGGTTACCCAGTGGTTCCTTCCCTGAATCAACTCCTCGAAGCAAAGCGTTCCGCATCTAGCGAACTGCGTCAACCATGGAACGCCCCAGCTAGGCCTCCGGGCCCGTGGCTCTTCAAAAGCCTGCAGTGTTACACAAGAAACTGGGCTTTGGTTGCAGTCGGAACGCAAGCCGACTTTCTCCTAGAGGCAGGGTGACTTCAGGCAGGAAGTCCCAGATGGAATGCGGAGCCGAGGGTTTTTCTCAGTGCAGCTCAGACTAGGGCAATGAGCCAGACCTGCACGGCACGTTGGACCTGCTAGAACGGTGTTCGTGGACCTGTGGGACTGCTGGGGAAATCAAGCTGTCCCAAGAAAGAGCGCAGTCTGTTGCCCTACACTCGGCATACACAGAGTGGTTCCGATAGGCTACTGGCCTGGATGTGGCTTAGCAGGCCCCTGGGGGCCTGAGGGTACTCAGTGTTCTTGCAGGGAATAGGGTGCCCACGTGAGGCTCCTAGATGTCCTGCAAAGCGTACTGACGTTAAAATAATGCAGAGCAACGGCTATGGCCTCCTGGAAACTGCTGCACGCCTCCGCTTCTGCATGGCAATTCAGGGCCTTACCTCGAGGCAACTGCTCACGCTGAGTATCCCGTTAGCGCCACATCATGGTAGGATGCTGACTTTCTCCTCGAGCAGTGTGACTTCAGGTACGAGGTCCTCGAAGAATCCTAAGCAGAGTGTTTTCTCATGGCAGCTCAGACGGGGGCCATGACGAACACTTCCATGGCACGTCGCACTGGCTAGAAATGTGGTCCTGAGGCTGTTCCAGTGCTCTGGAAATGCAGCTCTCCTTAAGGAACGTGCAGGGTGTTGCCCATCACTCGGCATACACAGAGGGCCTCCGAGGGACCGACCTTTGGTCCTCGATGTTGCTCAGCAGGCCCACAGGGGTCTGGAGGCACTCAGGAATCCTGGAGGGAAAATGATGCACACCCGAGGGGCCTAGGAGTCCTGAAAAGGGTACTTCCTTTAAAATAAAGCAGAACAGGGGCTTCCCTGGTGGCGCAGTGGTTGAGAATCTGCCTGCCAATGCAGGGGACACGGGTTCGAGCCCGGGTCTGGGAGGATCCCACATGCCGCGGAGCAACTGGACCCGTGAGCCACAACTACTGAGCCTGCGCCTCTGGAGCCTGTGCTCCGCAACAAGAGAGGCCGCGATAGTGAGAGGCCTACGCACCGTGATGCAGAGTGGCCCCCACTTACCGCAACTGGAGAGAGCCCTAGCACAGAAACGAAGACCCAACATAGCAGTCAATCAATCAATCAATCAATCTTAAAAAAACAATAAAAAATAAAAAAATAAAATAAAATAAAGCAGAACAGCGGCTAATACCTCATGGAAAGAGCTGCATGCCGCCCTTTCGGCGCCGTTACTCAGGGACTTACCTCGAGGCCAGTACTCACGTTGAGTTTCCCTTTAGCTCTAGAGTGTGGCAGGATGAGCTCCACCCCGGCCATCGAAGCACCCGGCTTAGCTAGAGAAAACTCATTGTCTTCCCAGAGCCATGCCTACAGTGGCTAGTGGCCTGTCAACAGCAGTCAATTTCAAGTAGCTTCAAGGCAGCACGAATGGAGCTTTCAAAATGGGAAAGCAAGGCTAGTTCCATCAGGCCCCCATTTCCACGGGCACACGCAGCATATATCCCTGTGCTTTCTAACCAGTCCAAAGAGACAAAGGTTACCCAGTGGTTCCTTCCCTGAATCAACTCCTCGAAGCAAAGCGTTCCGCATCTAGCGAACTGCGTCAACCATGGAACGCCCCAGCTAGGCCTCCGGGCCCGTGGCTCTTCAAAAGCCTGCAGTGTTACACAAGAAACTGGGCTTTGGTTGCAGTCGGAACGCAAGCCGACTTTCTCCTAGAGGCAGGGTGACTTCAGGCAGGAAGTCCCAGATGGAATGCGGAGCCGAGGGTTTTTCTCAGTGCAGCTCAGACTAGGGCAATGAGCCAGACCTGCACGGCACGTTGGACCTGCTAGAACGGTGTTCGTGGACCTGTGGGACTGCTGGGGAAATCAAGCTGTCCCAAGAAAGAGCGCAGTCTGTTGCCCTACACTCGGCATACACAGAGTGGTTCCGATAGGCTACTGGCCTGGATGTGGCTTAGCAGGCCCCTGGGGGCCTGAGGGTACTCAGTGTTCTTGCAGGGAATAGGGTGCCCACGTGAGGCTCCTAGATGTCCTGCAAAGCGTACTGACGTTAAAATAATGCAGAGCAACGGCTATGGCCTCCTGGAAACTGCTGCACGCCTCCGCTTCTGCATGGCAATTCAGGGCCTTACCTCGAGGCAACTGCTCACGCTGAGTATCCCGTTAGCGCCACATCATGGTAGGATGCTGACTTTCTCCTCGAGCAGTGTGACTTCAGGTACGAGGTCCTCGAAGAATCCTAAGCAGAGTGTTTTCTCATGGCAGCTCAGACGGGGGCCATGACGAACACTTCCATGGCACGTCGCACTGGCTAGAAATGTGGTCCTGAGGCTGTTCCAGTGCTCTGGAAATGCAGCTCTCCTTAAGGAACGTGCAGGGTGTTGCCCATCACTCGGCATACACAGAGGGCCTCCGAGGGACCGACCTTTGGTCCTCGATGTTGCTCAGCAGGCCCACAGGGGTCTGGAGGCACTCAGGAATCCTGGAGGGAAAATGATGCACACCCGAGGGGCCTAGGAGTCCTGAAAAGGGTACTTCCTTTAAAATAAAGCAGAACAGGGGCTTCCCTGGTGGCGCAGTGGTTGAGAATCTGCCTGCCAATGCAGGGGACACGGGTTCGAGCCCGGGTCTGGGAGGATCCCACATGCCGCGGAGCAACTGGACCCGTGAGCCACAACTACTGAGCCTGCGCCTCTGGAGCCTGTGCTCCGCAACAAGAGAGGCCGCGATAGTGAGAGGCCTACGCACCGTGATGCAGAGTGGCCCCCACTTACCGCAACTGGAGAGAGCCCTAGCACAGAAACGAAGACCCAACATAGCAGTCAATCAATCAATCAATCAATCTTAAAAAAACAATAAAAAATAAAAAAATAAAATAAAATAAAGCAGAACAGCGGCTAATACCTCATGGAAAGAGCTGCATGCCGCCCTTTCGGCGCCGTTACTCAGGGACTTACCTCGAGGCCAGTACTCACGTTGAGTTTCCCTTTAGCTCTAGAGTGTGGCAGGATGAGCTCCACCCCGGCCATCGAAGCACCCGGCTTAGCTAGAGAAAACTCATTGTCTTCCCAGAGCCATGCCTACAGTGGCTAGTGGCCTGTCAACAGCAGTCAATTTCAAGTAGCTTCAAGGCAGCACGAATGGAGCTTTCAAAATGGGAAAGCAAGGCTAGTTCCATCAGGCCCCCATTTCCACGGGCACACGCAGCATATATCCCTGTGCTTTCTAACCAGTCCAAAGAGACAAAGGTTACCCAGTGGTTCCTTCCCTGAATCAACTCCTCGAAGCAAAGCGTTCCGCATCTAGCGAACTGCGTCAACCATGGAACGCCCCAGCTAGGCCTCCGGGCCCGTGGCTCTTCAAAAGCCTGCAGTGTTACACAAGAAACTGGGCTTTGGTTGCAGTCGGAACGCAAGCCGACTTTCTCCTAGAGGCAGGGTGACTTCAGGCAGGAAGTCCCAGATGGAATGCGGAGCCGAGGGTTTTTCTCAGTGCAGCTCAGACTAGGGCAATGAGCCAGACCTGCACGGCACGTTGGACCTGCTAGAACGGTGTTCGTGGACCTGTGGGACTGCTGGGGAAATCAAGCTGTCCCAAGAAAGAGCGCAGTCTGTTGCCCTACACTCGGCATACACAGAGTGGTTCCGATAGGCTACTGGCCTGGATGTGGCTTAGCAGGCCCCTGGGGGCCTGAGGGTACTCAGTGTTCTTGCAGGGAATAGGGTGCCCACGTGAGGCTCCTAGATGTCCTGCAAAGCGTACTGACGTTAAAATAATGCAGAGCAACGGCTATGGCCTCCTGGAAACTGCTGCACGCCTCCGCTTCTGCATGGCAATTCAGGGCCTTACCTCGAGGCAACTGCTCACGCTGAGTATCCCGTTAGCGCCACATCATGGTAGGATGCTGACTTTCTCCTCGAGCAGTGTGACTTCAGGTACGAGGTCCTCGAAGAATCCTAAGCAGAGTGTTTTCTCATGGCAGCTCAGACGGGGGCCATGACGAACACTTCCATGGCACGTCGCACTGGCTAGAAATGTGGTCCTGAGGCTGTTCCAGTGCTCTGGAAATGCAGCTCTCCTTAAGGAACGTGCAGGGTGTTGCCCATCACTCGGCATACACAGAGGGCCTCCGAGGGACCGACCTTTGGTCCTCGATGTTGCTCAGCAGGCCCACAGGGGTCTGGAGGCACTCAGGAATCCTGGAGGGAAAATGATGCACACCCGAGGGGCCTAGGAGTCCTGAAAAGGGTACTTCCTTTAAAATAAAGCAGAACAGGGGCTTCCCTGGTGGCGCAGTGGTTGAGAATCTGCCTGCCAATGCAGGGGACACGGGTTCGAGCCCGGGTCTGGGAGGATCCCACATGCCGCGGAGCAACTGGACCCGTGAGCCACAACTACTGAGCCTGCGCCTCTGGAGCCTGTGCTCCGCAACAAGAGAGGCCGCGATAGTGAGAGGCCTACGCACCGTGATGCAGAGTGGCCCCCACTTACCGCAACTGGAGAGAGCCCTAGCACAGAAACGAAGACCCAACATAGCAGTCAATCAATCAATCAATCAATCTTAAAAAAACAATAAAAAATAAAAAAATAAAATAAAATAAAGCAGAACAGCGGCTAATACCTCATGGAAAGAGCTGCATGCCGCCCTTTCGGCGCCGTTACTCAGGGACTTACCTCGAGGCCAGTACTCACGTTGAGTTTCCCTTTAGCTCTAGAGTGTGGCAGGATGAGCTCCACCCCGGCCATCGAAGCACCCGGCTTAGCTAGAGAAAACTCATTGTCTTCCCAGAGCCATGCCTACAGTGGCTAGTGGCCTGTCAACAGCAGTCAATTTCAAGTAGCTTCAAGGCAGCACGAATGGAGCTTTCAAAATGGGAAAGCAAGGCTAGTTCCATCAGGCCCCCATTTCCACGGGCACACGCAGCATATATCCCTGTGCTTTCTAACCAGTCCAAAGAGACAAAGGTTACCCAGTGGTTCCTTCCCTGAATCAACTCCTCGAAGCAAAGCGTTCCGCATCTAGCGAACTGCGTCAACCATGGAACGCCCCAGCTAGGCCTCCGGGCTCGTGGCTCTTCAAAAGCCTGCAGTGTTACACAAGAAACTGGGCTTTGGTTGCAGTCGGAACGCAAGCCGACTTTCTCCTAGAGGCAGGGTGACTTCAGGCAGGAAGTCCCAGATGGAATGCGGAGCCGAGGGTTTTTCTCAGTGCAGCTCAGACTAGGGCAATGAGCCAGACCTGCACGGCACGTTGGACCTGCTAGAACGGTGTTCGTGGACCTGTGGGACTGCTGGGGAAATCAAGCTGTCCCAAGAAAGAGCGCAGTCTGTTGCCCTACACTCGGCATACACAGAGTGGTTCCGATAGGCTACTGGCCTGGATGTGGCTTAGCAGGCCCCTGGGGGCCTGAGGGTACTCAGTGTTCTTGCAGGGAATAGGGTGCCCACGTGAGGCTCCTAGATGTCCTGCAAAGCGTACTGACGTTAAAATAATGCAGAGCAACGGCTATGGCCTCCTGGAAACTGCTGCACGCCTCCGCTTCTGCATGGCAATTCAGGGCCTTACCTCGAGGCAACTGCTCACGCTGAGTATCCCGTTAGCGCCACATCATGGTAGGATGCTGACTTTCTCCTCGAGCAGTGTGACTTCAGGTACGAGGTCCTCGAAGAATCCTAAGCAGAGTGTTTTCTCATGGCAGCTCAGACGGGGGCCATGACGAACACTTCCATGGCACGTCGCACTGGCTAGAAATGTGGTCCTGAGGCTGTTCCAGTGCTCTGGAAATGCAGCTCTCCTTAAGGAACGTGCAGGGTGTTGCCCATCACTCGGCATACACAGAGGGCCTCCGAGGGACCGACCTTTGGTCCTCGATGTTGCTCAGCAGGCCCACAGGGGTCTGGAGGCACTCAGGAATCCTGGAGGGAAAATGATGCACACCCGAGGGGCCTAGGAGTCCTGAAAAGGGTACTTCCTTTAAAATAAAGCAGAACAGGGGCTTCCCTGGTGGCGCAGTGGTTGAGAATCTGCCTGCCAATGCAGGGGACACGGGTTCGAGCCCGGGTCTGGGAGGATCCCACATGCCGCGGAGCAACTGGACCCGTGAGCCACAACTACTGAGCCTGCGCCTCTGGAGCCTGTGCTCCGCAACAAGAGAGGCCGCGATAGTGAGAGGCCTACGCACCGTGATGCAGAGTGGCCCCCACTTACCGCAACTGGAGAGAGCCCTAGCACAGAAACGAAGACCCAACATAGCAGTCAATCAATCAATCAATCAATCTTAAAAAAACAATAAAAAATAAAAAAATAAAATAAAATAAAGCAGAACAGCGGCTAATACCTCATGGAAAGAGCTGCATGCCGCCCTTTCGGCGCCGTTACTCAGGGACTTACCTCGAGGCCAGTACTCACGTTGAGTTTCCCTTTAGCTCTAGAGTGTGGCAGGATGAGCTCCACCCCGGCCATCGAAGCACCCGGCTTAGCTAGAGAAAACTCATTGTCTTCCCAGAGCCATGCCTACAGTGGCTAGTGGCCTGTCAACAGCAGTCAATTTCAAGTAGCTTCAAGGCAGCACGAATGGAGCTTTCAAAATGGGAAAGCAAGGCTAGTTCCATCAGGCCCCCATTTCCACGGGCACACGCAGCATATATCCCTGTGCTTTCTAACCAGTCCAAAGAGACAAAGGTTACCCAGTGGTTCCTTCCCTGAATCAACTCCTCGAAGCAAAGCGTTCCGCATCTAGCGAACTGCGTCAACCATGGAACGCCCCAGCTAGGCCTCCGGGCCCGTGGCTCTTCAAAAGCCTGCAGTGTTACACAAGAAACTGGGCTTTGGTTGCAGTCGGAACGCAAGCCGACTTTCTCCTAGAGGCAGGGTGACTTCAGGCAGGAAGTCCCAGATGGAATGCGGAGCCGAGGGTTTTTCTCAGTGCAGCTCAGACTAGGGCAATGAGCCAGACCTGCACGGCACGTTGGACCTGCTAGAACGGTGTTCGTGGACCTGTGGGACTGCTGGGGAAATCAAGCTGTCCCAAGAAAGAGCGCAGTCTGTTGCCCTACACTCGGCATACACAGAGTGGTTCCGATAGGCTACTGGCCTGGATGTGGCTTAGCAGGCCCCTGGGGGCCTGAGGGTACTCAGTGTTCTTGCAGGGAATAGGGTGCCCACGTGAGGCTCCTAGATGTCCTGCAAAGCGTACTGACGTTAAAATAATGCAGAGCAACGGCTATGGCCTCCTGGAAACTGCTGCACGCCTCCGCTTCTGCATGGCAATTCAGGGCCTTACCTCGAGGCAACTGCTCACGCTGAGTATCCCGTTAGCGCCACATCATGGTAGGATGCTGACTTTCTCCTCGAGCAGTGTGACTTCAGGTACGAGGTCCTCGAAGAATCCTAAGCAGAGTGTTTTCTCATGGCAGCTCAGACGGGGGCCATGACGAACACTTCCATGGCACGTCGCACTGGCTAGAAATGTGGTCCTGAGGCTGTTCCAGTGCTCTGGAAATGCAGCTCTCCTTAAGGAACGTGCAGGGTGTTGCCCATCACTCGGCATACACAGAGGGCCTCCGAGGGACCGACCTTTGGTCCTCGATGTTGCTCAGCAGGCCCACAGGGGTCTGGAGGCACTCAGGAATCCTGGAGGGAAAATGATGCACACCCGAGGGGCCTAGGAGTCCTGAAAAGGGTACTTCCTTTAAAATAAAGCAGAACAGGGGCTTCCCTGGTGGCGCAGTGGTTGAGAATCTGCCTGCCAATGCAGGGGACACGGGTTCGAGCCCGGGTCTGGGAGGATCCCACATGCCGCGGAGCAACTGGACCCGTGAGCCACAACTACTGAGCCTGCGCCTCTGGAGCCTGTGCTCCGCAACAAGAGAGGCCGCGATAGTGAGAGGCCTACGCACCGTGATGCAGAGTGGCCCCCACTTACCGCAACTGGAGAGAGCCCTAGCACAGAAACGAAGACCCAACATAGCAGTCAATCAATCAATCAATCAATCTTAAAAAAACAATAAAAAATAAAAAAATAAAATAAAATAAAGCAGAACAGCGGCTAATACCTCATGGAAAGAGCTGCATGCCGCCCTTTCGGCGCCGTTACTCAGGGACTTACCTCGAGGCCAGTACTCACGTTGAGTTTCCCTTTAGCTCTAGAGTGTGGCAGGATGAGCTCCACCCCGGCCATCGAAGCACCCGGCTTAGCTAGAGAAAACTCATTGTCTTCCCAGAGCCATGCCTACAGTGGCTAGTGGCCTGTCAACAGCAGTCAATTTCAAGTAGCTTCAAGGCAGCACGAATGGAGCTTTCAAAATGGGAAAGCAAGGCTAGTTCCATCAGGCCCCCATTTCCACGGGCACACGCAGCATATATCCCTGTGCTTTCTAACCAGTCCAAAGAGACAAAGGTTACCCAGTGGTTCCTTCCCTGAATCAACTCCTCGAAGCAAAGCGTTCCGCATCTAGCGAACTGCGTCAACCATGGAACGCCCCAGCTAGGCCTCCGGGCCCGTGGCTCTTCAAAAGCCTGCAGTGTTACACAAGAAACTGGGCTTTGGTTGCAGTCGGAACGCAAGCCGACTTTCTCCTAGAGGCAGGGTGACTTCAGGCAGGAAGTCCCAGATGGAATGCGGAGCCGAGGGTTTTTCTCAGTGCAGCTCAGACTAGGGCAATGAGCCAGACCTGCACGGCACGTTGGACCTGCTAGAACGGTGTTCGTGGACCTGTGGGACTGCTGGGGAAATCAAGCTGTCCCAAGAAAGAGCGCAGTCTGTTGCCCTACACTCGGCATACACAGAGTGGTTCCGATAGGCTACTGGCCTGGATGTGGCTTAGCAGGCCCCTGGGGGCCTGAGGGTACTCAGTGTTCTTGCAGGGAATAGGGTGCCCACGTGAGGCTCCTAGATGTCCTGCAAAGCGTACTGACGTTAAAATAATGCAGAGCAACGGCTATGGCCTCCTGGAAACTGCTGCACGCCTCCGCTTCTGCATGGCAATTCAGGGCCTTACCTCGAGGCAACTGCTCACGCTGAGTATCCCGTTAGCGCCACATCATGGTAGGATGCTGACTTTCTCCTCGAGCAGTGTGACTTCAGGTACGAGGTCCTCGAAGAATCCTAAGCAGAGTGTTTTCTCATGGCAGCTCAGACGGGGGCCATGACGAACACTTCCATGGCACGTCGCACTGGCTAGAAATGTGGTCCTGAGGCTGTTCCAGTGCTCTGGAAATGCAGCTCTCCTTAAGGAACGTGCAGGGTGTTGCCCATCACTCGGCATACACAGAGGGCCTCCGAGGGACCGACCTTTGGTCCTCGATGTTGCTCAGCAGGCCCACAGGGGTCTGGAGGCACTCAGGAATCCTGGAGGGAAAATGATGCACACCCGAGGGGCCTAGGAGTCCTGAAAAGGGTACTTCCTTTAAAATAAAGCAGAACAGGGGCTTCCCTGGTGGCGCAGTGGTTGAGAATCTGCCTGCCAATGCAGGGGACACGGGTTCGAGCCCGGGTCTGGGAGGATCCCACATGCCGCGGAGCAACTGGACCCGTGAGCCACAACTACTGAGCCTGCGCCTCTGGAGCCTGTGCTCCGCAACAAGAGAGGCCGCGATAGTGAGAGGCCTACGCACCGTGATGCAGAGTGGCCCCCACTTACCGCAACTGGAGAGAGCCCTAGCACAGAAACGAAGACCCAACATAGCAGTCAATCAATCAATCAATCAATCTTAAAAAAACAATAAAAAATAAAAAAATAAAATAAAATAAAGCAGAACAGCGGCTAATACCTCATGGAAAGAGCTGCATGCCGCCCTTTCGGCGCCGTTACTCAGGGACTTACCTCGAGGCCAGTACTCACGTTGAGTTTCCCTTTAGCTCTAGAGTGTGGCAGGATGAGCTCCACCCCGGCCATCGAAGCACCCGGCTTAGCTAGAGAAAACTCATTGTCTTCCCAGAGCCATGCCTACAGTGGCTAGTGGCCTGTCAACAGCAGTCAATTTCAAGTAGCTTCAAGGCAGCACGAATGGAGCTTTCAAAATGGGAAAGCAAGGCTAGTTCCATCAGGCCCCCATTTCCACGGGCACACGCAGCATATATCCCTGTGCTTTCTAACCAGTCCAAAGAGACAAAGGTTACCCAGTGGTTCCTTCCCTGAATCAACTCCTCGAAGCAAAGCGTTCCGCATCTAGCGAACTGCGTCAACCATGGAACGCCCCAGCTAGGCCTCCGGGCCCGTGGCTCTTCAAAAGCCTGCAGTGTTACACAAGAAACTGGGCTTTGGTTGCAGTCGGAACGCAAGCCGACTTTCTCCTAGAGGCAGGGTGACTTCAGGCAGGAAGTCCCAGATGGAATGCGGAGCCGAGGGTTTTTCTCAGTGCAGCTCAGACTAGGGCAATGAGCCAGACCTGCACGGCACGTTGGACCTGCTAGAACGGTGTTCGTGGACCTGTGGGACTGCTGGGGAAATCAAGCTGTCCCAAGAAAGAGCGCAGTCTGTTGCCCTACACTCGGCATACACAGAGTGGTTCCGATAGGCTACTGGCCTGGATGTGGCTTAGCAGGCCCCTGGGGGCCTGAGGGTACTCAGTGTTCTTGCAGGGAATAGGGTGCCCACGTGAGGCTCCTAGATGTCCTGCAAAGCGTACTGACGTTAAAATAATGCAGAGCAACGGCTATGGCCTCCTGGAAACTGCTGCACGCCTCCGCTTCTGCATGGCAATTCAGGGCCTTACCTCGAGGCAACTGCTCACGCTGAGTATCCCGTTAGCGCCACATCATGGTAGGATGCTGACTTTCTCCTCGAGCAGTGTGACTTCAGGTACGAGGTCCTCGAAGAATCCTAAGCAGAGTGTTTTCTCATGGCAGCTCAGACGGGGGCCATGACGAACACTTCCATGGCACGTCGCACTGGCTAGAAATGTGGTCCTGAGGCTGTTCCAGTGCTCTGGAAATGCAGCTCTCCTTAAGGAACGTGCAGGGTGTTGCCCATCACTCGGCATACACAGAGGGCCTCCGAGGGACCGACCTTTGGTCCTCGATGTTGCTCAGCAGGCCCACAGGGGTCTGGAGGCACTCAGGAATCCTGGAGGGAAAATGATGCACACCCGAGGGGCCTAGGAGTCCTGAAAAGGGTACTTCCTTTAAAATAAAGCAGAACAGGGGCTTCCCTGGTGGCGCAGTGGTTGAGAATCTGCCTGCCAATGCAGGGGACACGGGTTCGAGCCCGGGTCTGGGAGGATCCCACATGCCGCGGAGCAACTGGACCCGTGAGCCACAACTACTGAGCCTGCGCCTCTGGAGCCTGTGCTCCGCAACAAGAGAGGCCGCGATAGTGAGAGGCCTACGCACCGTGATGCAGAGTGGCCCCCACTTACCGCAACTGGAGAGAGCCCTAGCACAGAAACGAAGACCCAACATAGCAGTCAATCAATCAATCAATCAATCTTAAAAAAACAATAAAAAATAAAAAAATAAAATAAAATAAAGCAGAACAGCGGCTAATACCTCATGGAAAGAGCTGCATGCCGCCCTTTCGGCGCCGTTACTCAGGGACTTACCTCGAGGCCAGTACTCACGTTGAGTTTCCCTTTAGCTCTAGAGTGTGGCAGGATGAGCTCCACCCCGGCCATCGAAGCACCCGGCTTAGCTAGAGAAAACTCATTGTCTTCCCAGAGCCATGCCTACAGTGGCTAGTGGCCTGTCAACAGCAGTCAATTTCAAGTAGCTTCAAGGCAGCACGAATGGAGCTTTCAAAATGGGAAAGCAAGGCTAGTTCCATCAGGCCCCCATTTCCATGGGCACACGCAGCATATATCCCTGTGCTTTCTAACCAGTCCAAAGAGACAAAGGTTACCCAGTGGTTCCTTCCCTGAATCAACTCCTCGAAGCAAAGCGTTCCGCATCTAGCGAACTGCGTCAACCATGGAACGCCCCAGCTAGGCCTCCGGGCCCGTGGCTCTTCAAAAGCCTGCAGTGTTACACAAGAAACTGGGCTTTGGTTGCAGTCGGAACGCAAGCCGACTTTCTCCTAGAGGCAGGGTGACTTCAGGCAGGAAGTCCCAGATGGAATGCGGAGCCGAGGGTTTTTCTCAGTGCAGCTCAGACTAGGGCAATGAGCCAGACCTGCACGGCACGTTGGACCTGCTAGAACGGTGTTCGTGGACCTGTGGGACTGCTGGGGAAATCAAGCTGTCCCAAGAAAGAGCGCAGTCTGTTGCCCTACACTCGGCATACACAGAGTGGTTCCGATAGGCTACTGGCCTGGATGTGGCTTAGCAGGCCCCTGGGGGCCTGAGGGTACTCAGTGTTCTTGCAGGGAATAGGGTGCCCACGTGAGGCTCCTAGATGTCCTGCAAAGCGTACTGACGTTAAAATAATGCAGAGCAACGGCTATGGCCTCCTGGAAACTGCTGCACGCCTCCGCTTCTGCATGGCAATTCAGGGCCTTACCTCGAGGCAACTGCTCACGCTGAGTATCCCGTTAGCGCCACATCATGGTAGGATGCTGACTTTCTCCTCGAGCAGTGTGACTTCAGGTACGAGGTCCTCGAAGAATCCTAAGCAGAGTGTTTTCTCATGGCAGCTCAGACGGGGGCCATGACGAACACTTCCATGGCACGTCGCACTGGCTAGAAATGTGGTCCTGAGGCTGTTCCAGTGCTCTGGAAATGCAGCTCTCCTTAAGGAACGTGCAGGGTGTTGCCCATCACTCGGCATACACAGAGGGCCTCCGAGGGACCGACCTTTGGTCCTCGATGTTGCTCAGCAGGCCCACAGGGGTCTGGAGGCACTCAGGAATCCTGGAGGGAAAATGATGCACACCCGAGGGGCCTAGGAGTCCTGAAAAGGGTACTTCCTTTAAAATAAAGCAGAACAGGGGCTTCCCTGGTGGCGCAGTGGTTGAGAATCTGCCTGCCAATGCAGGGGACACGGGTTCGAGCCCGGGTCTGGGAGGATCCCACATGCCGCGGAGCAACTGGACCCGTGAGCCACAACTACTGAGCCTGCGCCTCTGGAGCCTGTGCTCCGCAACAAGAGAGGCCGCGATAGTGAGAGGCCTACGCACCGTGATGCAGAGTGGCCCCCACTTACCGCAACTGGAGAGAGCCCTAGCACAGAAACGAAGACCCAACATAGCAGTCAATCAATCAATCAATCAATCTTAAAAAAACAATAAAAAATAAAAAAATAAAATAAAATAAAGCAGAACAGCGGCTAATACCTCATGGAAAGAGCTGCATGCCGCCCTTTCGGCGCCGTTACTCAGGGACTTACCTCGAGGCCAGTACTCACGTTGAGTTTCCCTTTAGCTCTAGAGTGTGGCAGGATGAGCTCCACCCCGGCCATCGAAGCACCCGGCTTAGCTAGAGAAAACTCATTGTCTTCCCAGAGCCATGCCTACAGTGGCTAGTGGCCTGTCAACAGCAGTCAATTTCAAGTAGCTTCAAGGCAGCACGAATGGAGCTTTCAAAATGGGAAAGCAAGGCTAGTTCCATCAGGCCCCCATTTCCACGGGCACACGCAGCATATATCCCTGTGCTTTCTAACCAGTCCAAAGAGACAAAGGTTACCCAGTGGTTCCTTCCCTGAATCAACTCCTCGAAGCAAAGCGTTCCGCATCTAGCGAACTGCGTCAACCATGGAACGCCCCAGCTAGGCCTCCGGGCCCGTGGCTCTTCAAAAGCCTGCAGTGTTACACAAGAAACTGGGCTTTGGTTGCAGTCGGAACGCAAGCCGACTTTCTCCTAGAGGCAGGGTGACTTCAGGCAGGAAGTCCCAGATGGAATGCGGAGCCGAGGGTTTTTCTCAGTGCAGCTCAGACTAGGGCAATGAGCCAGACCTGCACGGCACGTTGGACCTGCTAGAACGGTGTTCGTGGACCTGTGGGACTGCTGGGGAAATCAAGCTGTCCCAAGAAAGAGCGCAGTCTGTTGCCCTACACTCGGCATACACAGAGTGGTTCCGATAGGCTACTGGCCTGGATGTGGCTTAGCAGGCCCCTGGGGGCCTGAGGGTACTCAGTGTTCTTGCAGGGAATAGGGTGCCCACGTGAGGCTCCTAGATGTCCTGCAAAGCGTACTGACGTTAAAATAATGCAGAGCAACGGCTATGGCCTCCTGGAAACTGCTGCACGCCTCCGCTTCTGCATGGCAATTCAGGGCCTTACCTCGAGGCAACTGCTCACGCTGAGTATCCCGTTAGCGCCACATCATGGTAGGATGCTGACTTTCTCCTCGAGCAGTGTGACTTCAGGTACGAGGTCCTCGAAGAATCCTAAGCAGAGTGTTTTCTCATGGCAGCTCAGACGGGGGCCATGACGAACACTTCCATGGCACGTCGCACTGGCTAGAAATGTGGTCCTGAGGCTGTTCCAGTGCTCTGGAAATGCAGCTCTCCTTAAGGAACGTGCAGGGTGTTGCCCATCACTCGGCATACACAGAGGGCCTCCGAGGGACCGACCTTTGGTCCTCGATGTTGCTCAGCAGGCCCACAGGGGTCTGGAGGCACTCAGGAATCCTGGAGGGAAAATGATGCACACCCGAGGGGCCTAGGAGTCCTGAAAAGGGTACTTCCTTTAAAATAAAGCAGAACAGGGGCTTCCCTGGTGGCGCAGTGGTTGAGAATCTGCCTGCCAATGCAGGGGACACGGGTTCGAGCCCGGGTCTGGGAGGATCCCACATGCCGCGGAGCAACTGGACCCGTGAGCCACAACTACTGAGCCTGCGCCTCTGGAGCCTGTGCTCCGCAACAAGAGAGGCCGCGATAGTGAGAGGCCTACGCACCGTGATGCAGAGTGGCCCCCACTTACCGCAACTGGAGAGAGCCCTAGCACAGAAACGAAGACCCAACATAGCAGTCAATCAATCAATCAATCAATCTTAAAAAAACAATAAAAAATAAAAAAATAAAATAAAATAAAGCAGAACAGCGGCTAATACCTCATGGAAAGAGCTGCATGCCGCCCTTTCGGCGCCGTTACTCAGGGACTTACCTCGAGGCCAGTACTCACGTTGAGTTTCCCTTTAGCTCTAGAGTGTGGCAGGATGAGCTCCACCCCGGCCATCGAAGCACCCGGCTTAGCTAGAGAAAACTCATTGTCTTCCCAGAGCCATGCCTACAGTGGCTAGTGGCCTGTCAACAGCAGTCAATTTCAAGTAGCTTCAAGGCAGCACGAATGGAGCTTTCAAAATGGGAAAGCAAGGCTAGTTCCATCAGGCCCCCATTTCCACGGGCACACGCAGCATATATCCCTGTGCTTTCTAACCAGTCCAAAGAGACAAAGGTTACCCAGTGGTTCCTTCCCTGAATCAACTCCTCGAAGCAAAGCGTTCCGCATCTAGCGAACTGCGTCAACCATGGAACGCCCCAGCTAGGCCTCCGGGCCCGTGGCTCTTCAAAAGCCTGCAGTGTTACACAAGAAACTGGGCTTTGGTTGCAGTCGGAACGCAAGCCGACTTTCTCCTAGAGGCAGGGTGACTTCAGGCAGGAAGTCCCAGATGGAATGCGGAGCCGAGGGTTTTTCTCAGTGCAGCTCAGACTAGGGCAATGAGCCAGACCTGCACGGCACGTTGGACCTGCTAGAACGGTGTTCGTGGACCTGTGGGACTGCTGGGGAAATCAAGCTGTCCCAAGAAAGAGCGCAGTCTGTTGCCCTACACTCGGCATACACAGAGTGGTTCCGATAGGCTACTGGCCTGGATGTGGCTTAGCAGGCCCCTGGGGGCCTGAGGGTACTCAGTGTTCTTGCAGGGAATAGGGTGCCCACGTGAGGCTCCTAGATGTCCTGCAAAGCGTACTGACGTTAAAATAATGCAGAGCAACGGCTATGGCCTCCTGGAAACTGCTGCACGCCTCCGCTTCTGCATGGCAATTCAGGGCCTTACCTCGAGGCAACTGCTCACGCTGAGTATCCCGTTAGCGCCACATCATGGTAGGATGCTGACTTTCTCCTCGAGCAGTGTGACTTCAGGTACGAGGTCCTCGAAGAATCCTAAGCAGAGTGTTTTCTCATGGCAGCTCAGACGGGGGCCATGACGAACACTTCCATGGCACGTCGCACTGGCTAGAAATGTGGTCCTGAGGCTGTTCCAGTGCTCTGGAAATGCAGCTCTCCTTAAGGAACGTGCAGGGTGTTGCCCATCACTCGGCATACACAGAGGGCCTCCGAGGGACCGACCTTTGGTCCTCGATGTTGCTCAGCAGGCCCACAGGGGTCTGGAGGCACTCAGGAATCCTGGAGGGAAAATGATGCACACCCGAGGGGCCTAGGAGTCCTGAAAAGGGTACTTCCTTTAAAATAAAGCAGAACAGGGGCTTCCCTGGTGGCGCAGTGGTTGAGAATCTGCCTGCCAATGCAGGGGACACGGGTTCGAGCCCGGGTCTGGGAGGATCCCACATGCCGCGGAGCAACTGGACCCGTGAGCCACAACTACTGAGCCTGCGCCTCTGGAGCCTGTGCTCCGCAACAAGAGAGGCCGCGATAGTGAGAGGCCTACGCACCGTGATGCAGAGTGGCCCCCACTTACCGCAACTGGAGAGAGCCCTAGCACAGAAACGAAGACCCAACATAGCAGTCAATCAATCAATCAATCAATCTTAAAAAAACAATAAAAAATAAAAAAATAAAATAAAATAAAGCAGAACAGCGGCTAATACCTCATGGAAAGAGCTGCATGCCGCCCTTTCGGCGCCGTTACTCAGGGACTTACCTCGAGGCCAGTACTCACGTTGAGTTTCCCTTTAGCTCTAGAGTGTGGCAGGATGAGCTCCACCCCGGCCATCGAAGCACCCGGCTTAGCTAGAGAAAACTCATTGTCTTCCCAGAGCCATGCCTACAGTGGCTAGTGGCCTGTCAACAGCAGTCAATTTCAAGTAGCTTCAAGGCAGCACGAATGGAGCTTTCAAAATGGGAAAGCAAGGCTAGTTCCATCAGGCCCCCATTTCCACGGGCACACGCAGCATATATCCCTGTGCTTTCTAACCAGTCCAAAGAGACAAAGGTTACCCAGTGGTTCCTTCCCTGAATCAACTCCTCGAAGCAAAGCGTTCCGCATCTAGCGAACTGCGTCAACCATGGAACGCCCCAGCTAGGCCTCCGGGCCCGTGGCTCTTCAAAAGCCTGCAGTGTTACACAAGAAACTGGGCTTTGGTTGCAGTCGGAACGCAAGCCGACTTTCTCCTAGAGGCAGGGTGACTTCAGGCAGGAAGTCCCAGATGGAATGCGGAGCCGAGGGTTTTTCTCAGTGCAGCTCAGACTAGGGCAATGAGCCAGACCTGCACGGCACGTTGGACCTGCTAGAACGGTGTTCGTGGACCTGTGGGACTGCTGGGGAAATCAAGCTGTCCCAAGAAAGAGCGCAGTCTGTTGCCCTACACTCGGCATACACAGAGTGGTTCCGATAGGCTACTGGCCTGGATGTGGCTTAGCAGGCCCCTGGGGGCCTGAGGGTACTCAGTGTTCTTGCAGGGAATAGGGTGCCCACGTGAGGCTGCTAGATGTCCTGCAAAGCGTACTGACGTTAAAATAATGCAGAGCAACGGCTATGGCCTCCTGGAAACTGCTGCACGCCTCCGCTTCTGCATGGCAATTCAGGGCCTTACCTCGAGGCAACTGCTCACGCTGAGTATCCCGTTAGCGCCACATCATGGTAGGATGCTGACTTTCTCCTCGAGCAGTGTGACTTCAGGTACGAGGTCCTCAAAGAATCCTAAGCAGAGTGTTTTCTCATGGCAGCTCAGACGGGGGCCATGACGAACACTTCCATGGCACGTCGCACTGGCTAGAAATGTGGTCCTGAGGCTGTTCCAGTGCTCTGGAAATGCAGCTCTCCTTAAGGAACGTGCAGGGTGTTGCCCATCACTCGGCATACACAGAGGGCCTCCGAGGGACCGACCTTTGGTCCTCGATGTTGCTCAGCAGGCCCACAGGGGTCTGGAGGCACTCAGGAATCCTGGAGGGAAAATGATGCACACCCGAGGGGCCTAGGAGTCCTGAAAAGGGTACTTCCTTTAAAATAAAGCAGAACAGGGGCTTCCCTGGTGGCGCAGTGGTTGAGAATCTGCCTGCCAATGCAGGGGACACGGGTTCGAGCCCGGGTCTGGGAGGATCCCACATGCCGCGGAGCAACTGGACCCGTGAGCCACAACTACTGAGCCTGCGCCTCTGGAGCCTGTGCTCCGCAACAAGAGAGGCCGCGATAGTGAGAGGCCTACGCACCGTGATGCAGAGTGGCCCCCACTTACCGCAACTGGAGAGAGCCCTAGCACAGAAACGAAGACCCAACATAGCAGTCAATCAATCAATCAATCAATCTTAAAAAAACAATAAAAAATAAAAAAATAAAATAAAATAAAGCAGAACAGCGGCTAATACCTCATGGAAAGAGCTGCATGCCGCCCTTTCGGCGCCGTTACTCAGGGACTTACCTCGAGGCCAGTACTCACGTTGAGTTTCCCTTTAGCTCTAGAGTGTGGCAGGATGAGCTCCACCCCGGCCATCGAAGCACCCGGCTTAGCTAGAGAAAACTCATTGTCTTCCCAGAGCCATGCCTACAGTGGCTAGTGGCCTGTCAACAGCAGTCAATTTCAAGTAGCTTCAAGGCAGCACGAATGGAGCTTTCAAAATGGGAAAGCAAGGCTAGTTCCATCAGGCCCCCATTTCCACGGGCACACGCAGCATATATCCCTGTGCTTTCTAACCAGTCCAAAGAGACAAAGGTTACCCAGTGGTTCCTTCCCTGAATCAACTCCTCGAAGCAAAGCGTTCCGCATCTAGCGAACTGCGTCAACCATGGAACGCCCCAGCTAGGCCTCCGGGCCCGTGGCTCTTCAAAAGCCTGCAGTGTTACACAAGAAACTGGGCTTTGGTTGCAGTCGGAACGCAAGCCGACTTTCTCCTAGAGGCAGGGTGACTTCAGGCAGGAAGTCCCAGATGGAATGCGGAGCCGAGGGTTTTTCTCAGTGCAGCTCAGACTAGGGCAATGAGCCAGACCTGCACGGCACGTTGGACCTGCTAGAACGGTGTTCGTGGACCTGTGGGACTGCTGGGGAAATCAAGCTGTCCCAAGAAAGAGCGCAGTCTGTTGCCCTACACTCGGCATACACAGAGTGGTTCCGATAGGCTACTGGCCTGGATGTGGCTTAGCAGGCCCCTGGGGGCCTGAGGGTACTCAGTGTTCTTGCAGGGAATAGGGTGCCCACGTGAGGCTGCTAGATGTCCTGCAAAGCGTACTGACGTTAAAATAATGCAGAGCAACGGCTATGGCCTCCTGGAAACTGCTGCACGCCTCCGCTTCTGCATGGCAATTCAGGGCCTTACCTCGAGGCAACTGCTCACGCTGAGTATCCCGTTAGCGCCACATCATGGTAGGATGCTGACTTTCTCCTCGAGCAGTGTGACTTCAGGTACGAGGTCCTCGAAGAATCCTAAGCAGAGTGTTTTCTCATGGCAGCTCAGACGGGGGCCATGACGAACACTTCCATGGCACGTCGCACTGGCTAGAAATGTGGTCCTGAGGCTGTTCCAGTGCTCTGGAAATGCAGCTCTCCTTAAGGAACGTGCAGGGTGTTGCCCATCACTCGGCATACACAGAGGGCCTCCGAGGGACCGACCTTTGGTCCTCGATGTTGCTCAGCAGGCCCACAGGGGTCTGGAGGCACTCAGGAATCCTGGAGGGAAAATGATGCACACCCGAGGGGCCTAGGAGTCCTGAAAAGGGTACTTCCTTTAAAATAAAGCAGAACAGGGGCTTCCCTGGTGGCGCAGTGGTTGAGAATCTGCCTGCCAATGCAGGGGACACGGGTTCGAGCCCGGGTCTGGGAGGATCCCACATGCCGCGGAGCAACTGGACCCGTGAGCCACAACTACTGAGCCTGCGCCTCTGGAGCCTGTGCTCCGCAACAAGAGAGGCCGCGATAGTGAGAGGCCTACGCACCGTGATGCAGAGTGGCCCCCACTTACCGCAACTGGAGAGAGCCCTAGCACAGAAACGAAGACCCAACATAGCAGTCAATCAATCAATCAATCAATCTTAAAAAAACAATAAAAAATAAAAAAATAAAATAAAATAAAGCAGAACAGCGGCTAATACCTCATGGAAAGAGCTGCATGCCGCCCTTTCGGCGCCGTTACTCAGGGACTTACCTCGAGGCCAGTACTCACGTTGAGTTTCCCTTTAGCTCTAGAGTGTGGCAGGATGAGCTCCACCCCGGCCATCGAAGCACCCGGCTTAGCTAGAGAAAACTCATTGTCTTCCCAGAGCCATGCCTACAGTGGCTAGTGGCCTGTCAACAGCAGTCAATTTCAAGTAGCTTCAAGGCAGCACGAATGGAGCTTTCAAAATGGGAAAGCAAGGCTAGTTCCATCAGGCCCCCATTTCCACGGGCACACGCAGCATATATCCCTGTGCTTTCTAACCAGTCCAAAGAGACAAAGGTTACCCAGTGGTTCCTTCCCTGAATCAACTCCTCGAAGCAAAGCGTTCCGCATCTAGCGAACTGCGTCAACCATGGAACGCCCCAGCTAGGCCTCCGGGCCCGTGGCTCTTCAAAAGCCTGCAGTGTTACACAAGAAACTGGGCTTTGGTTGCAGTCGGAACGCAAGCCGACTTTCTCCTAGAGGCAGGGTGACTTCAGGCAGGAAGTCCCAGATGGAATGCGGAGCCGAGGGTTTTTCTCAGTGCAGCTCAGACTAGGGCAATGAGCCAGACCTGCACGGCACGTTGGACCTGCTAGAACGGTGTTCGTGGACCTGTGGGACTGCTGGGGAAATCAAGCTGTCCCAAGAAAGAGCGCAGTCTGTTGCCCTACACTCGGCATACACAGAGTGGTTCCGATAGGCTACTGGCCTGGATGTGGCTTAGCAGGCCCCTGGGGGCCTGAGGGTACTCAGTGTTCTTGCAGGGAATAGGGTGCCCACGTGAGGCTCCTAGATGTCCTGCAAAGCGTACTGACGTTAAAATAATGCAGAGCAACGGCTATGGCCTCCTGGAAACTGCTGCACGCCTCCGCTTCTGCATGGCAATTCAGGGCCTTACCTCGAGGCAACTGCTCACGCTGAGTATCCCGTTAGCGCCACATCATGGTAGGATGCTGACTTTCTCCTCGAGCAGTGTGACTTCAGGTACGAGGTCCTCGAAGAATCCTAAGCAGAGTGTTTTCTCATGGCAGCTCAGACGGGGGCCATGACGAACACTTCCATGGCACGTCGCACTGGCTAGAAATGTGGTCCTGAGGCTGTTCCAGTGCTCTGGAAATGCAGCTCTCCTTAAGGAACGTGCAGGGTGTTGCCCATCACTCGGCATACACAGAGGGCCTCCGAGGGACCGACCTTTGGTCCTCGATGTTGCTCAGCAGGCCCACAGGGGTCTGGAGGCACTCAGGAATCCTGGAGGGAAAATGATGCACACCCGAGGGGCCTAGGAGTCCTGAAAAGGGTACTTCCTTTAAAATAAAGCAGAACAGGGGCTTCCCTGGTGGCGCAGTGGTTGAGAATCTGCCTGCCAATGCAGGGGACACGGGTTCGAGCCCGGGTCTGGGAGGATCCCACATGCCGCGGAGCAACTGGACCCGTGAGCCACAACTACTGAGCCTGCGCCTCTGGAGCCTGTGCTCCGCAACAAGAGAGGCCGCGATAGTGAGAGGCCTACGCACCGTGATGCAGAGTGGCCCCCACTTACCGCAACTGGAGAGAGCCCTAGCACAGAAACGAAGACCCAACATAGCAGTCAATCAATCAATCAATCAATCTTAAAAAAACAATAAAAAATAAAAAAATAAAATAAAATAAAGCAGAACAGCGGCTAATACCTCATGGAAAGAGCTGCATGCCGCCCTTTCGGCGCCGTTACTCAGGGACTTACCTCGAGGCCAGTACTCACGTTGAGTTTCCCTTTAGCTCTAGAGTGTGGCAGGATGAGCTCCACCCCGGCCATCGAAGCACCCGGCTTAGCTAGAGAAAACTCATTGTCTTCCCAGAGCCATGCCTACAGTGGCTAGTGGCCTGTCAACAGCAGTCAATTTCAAGTAGCTTCAAGGCAGCACGAATGGAGCTTTCAAAATGGGAAAGCAAGGCTAGTTCCATCAGGCCCCCATTTCCACGGGCACACGCAGCATATATCCCTGTGCTTTCTAACCAGTCCAAAGAGACAAAGGTTACCCAGTGGTTCCTTCCCTGAATCAACTCCTCGAAGCAAAGCGTTCCGCATCTAGCGAACTGCGTCAACCATGGAACGCCCCAGCTAGGCCTCCGGGCCCGTGGCTCTTCAAAAGCCTGCAGTGTTACACAAGAAACTGGGCTTTGGTTGCAGTCGGAACGCAAGCCGACTTTCTCCTAGAGGCAGGGTGACTTCAGGCAGGAAGTCCCAGATGGAATGCGGAGCCGAGGGTTTTTCTCAGTGCAGCTCAGACTAGGGCAATGAGCCAGACCTGCACGGCACGTTGGACCTGCTAGAACGGTGTTCGTGGACCTGTGGGACTGCTGGGGAAATCAAGCTGTCCCAAGAAAGAGCGCAGTCTGTTGCCCTACACTCGGCATACACAGAGTGGTTCCGATAGGCTACTGGCCTGGATGTGGCTTAGCAGGCCCCTGGGGGCCTGAGGGTACTCAGTGTTCTTGCAGGGAATAGGGTGCCCACGTGAGGCTCCTAGATGTCCTGCAAAGCGTACTGACGTTAAAATAATGCAGAGCAACGGCTATGGCCTCCTGGAAACTGCTGCACGCCTCCGCTTCTGCATGGCAATTCAGGGCCTTACCTCGAGGCAACTGCTCACGCTGAGTATCCCGTTAGCGCCACATCATGGTAGGATGCTGACTTTCTCCTCGAGCAGTGTGACTTCAGGTACGAGGTCCTCGAAGAATCCTAAGCAGAGTGTTTTCTCATGGCAGCTCAGACGGGGGCCATGACGAACACTTCCATGGCACGTCGCACTGGCTAGAAATGTGGTCCTGAGGCTGTTCCAGTGCTCTGGAAATGCAGCTCTCCTTAAGGAACGTGCAGGGTGTTGCCCATCACTCGGCATACACAGAGGGCCTCCGAGGGACCGACCTTTGGTCCTCGATGTTGCTCAGCAGGCCCACAGGGGTCTGGAGGCACTCAGGAATCCTGGAGGGAAAATGATGCACACCCGAGGGGCCTAGGAGTCCTGAAAAGGGTACTTCCTTTAAAATAAAGCAGAACAGGGGCTTCCCTGGTGGCGCAGTGGTTGAGAATCTGCCTGCCAATGCAGGGGACACGGGTTCGAGCCCGGGTCTGGGAGGATCCCACATGCCGCGGAGCAACTGGACCCGTGAGCCACAACTACTGAGCCTGCGCCTCTGGAGCCTGTGCTCCGCAACAAGAGAGGCCGCGATAGTGAGAGGCCTACGCACCGTGATGCAGAGTGGCCCCCACTTACCGCAACTGGAGAGAGCCCTAGCACAGAAACGAAGACCCAACATAGCAGTCAATCAATCAATCAATCAATCTTAAAAAAACAATAAAAAATAAAAAAATAAAATAAAATAAAGCAGAACAGCGGCTAATACCTCATGGAAAGAGCTGCATGCCGCCCTTTCGGCGCCGTTACTCAGGGACTTACCTCGAGGCCAGTACTCACGTTGAGTTTCCCTTTAGCTCTAGAGTGTGGCAGGATGAGCTCCACCCCGGCCATCGAAGCACCCGGCTTAGCTAGAGAAAACTCATTGTCTTCCCAGAGCCATGCCTACAGTGGCTAGTGGCCTGTCAACAGCAGTCAATTTCAAGTAGCTTCAAGGCAGCACGAATGGAGCTTTCAAAATGGGAAAGCAAGGCTAGTTCCATCAGGCCCCCATTTCCACGGGCACACGCAGCATATATCCCTGTGCTTTCTAACCAGTCCAAAGAGACAAAGGTTACCCAGTGGTTCCTTCCCTGAATCAACTCCTCGAAGCAAAGCGTTCCGCATCTAGCGAACTGCGTCAACCATGGAACGCCCCAGCTAGGCCTCCGGGCCCGTGGCTCTTCAAAAGCCTGCAGTGTTACACAAGAAACTGGGCTTTGGTTGCAGTCGGAACGCAAGCCGACTTTCTCCTAGAGGCAGGGTGACTTCAGGCAGGAAGTCCCAGATGGAATGCGGAGCCGAGGGTTTTTCTCAGTGCAGCTCAGACTAGGGCAATGAGCCAGACCTGCACGGCACGTTGGACCTGCTAGAACGGTGTTCGTGGACCTGTGGGACTGCTGGGGAAATCAAGCTGTCCCAAGAAAGAGCGCAGTCTGTTGCCCTACACTCGGCATACACAGAGTGGTTCCGATAGGCTACTGGCCTGGATGTGGCTTAGCAGGCCCCTGGGGGCCTGAGGGTACTCAGTGTTCTTGCAGGGAATAGGGTGCCCACGTGAGGCTCCTAGATGTCCTGCAAAGCGTACTGACGTTAAAATAATGCAGAGCAACGGCTATGGCCTCCTGGAAACTGCTGCACGCCTCCGCTTCTGCATGGCAATTCAGGGCCTTACCTCGAGGCAACTGCTCACGCTGAGTATCCCGTTAGCGCCACATCATGGTAGGATGCTGACTTTCTCCTCGAGCAGTGTGACTTCAGGTACGAGGTCCTCGAAGAATCCTAAGCAGAGTGTTTTCTCATGGCAGCTCAGACGGGGGCCATGACGAACACTTCCATGGCACGTCGCACTGGCTAGAAATGTGGTCCTGAGGCTGTTCCAGTGCTCTGGAAATGCAGCTCTCCTTAAGGAACGTGCAGGGTGTTGCCCATCACTCGGCATACACAGAGGGCCTCCGAGGGACCGACCTTTGGTCCTCGATGTTGCTCAGCAGGCCCACAGGGGTCTGGAGGCACTCAGGAATCCTGGAGGGAAAATGATGCACACCCGAGGGGCCTAGGAGTCCTGAAAAGGGTACTTCCTTTAAAATAAAGCAGAACAGGGGCTTCCCTGGTGGCGCAGTGGTTGAGAATCTGCCTGCCAATGCAGGGGACACGGGTTCGAGCCCGGGTCTGGGAGGATCCCACATGCCGCGGAGCAACTGGACCCGTGAGCCACAACTACTGAGCCTGCGCCTCTGGAGCCTGTGCTCCGCAACAAGAGAGGCCGCGATAGTGAGAGGCCTATGCACCGTGATGCAGAGTGGCCCCCACTTACCGCAACTGGAGAGAGCCCTAGCACAGAAACGAAGACCCAACATAGCAGTCAATCAATCAATCAATCAATCTTAAAAAAACAATAAAAAATAAAAAAATAAAATAAAATAAAGCAGAACAGCGGCTAATACCTCATGGAAAGAGCTGCATGCCGCCCTTTCGGCGCCGTTACTCAGGGACTTACCTCGAGGCCAGTACTCACGTTGAGTTTCCCTTTAGCTCTAGAGTGTGGCAGGATGAGCTCCACCCCGGCCATCGAAGCACCCGGCTTAGCTAGAGAAAACTCATTGTCTTCCCAGAGCCATGCCTACAGTGGCTAGTGGCCTGTCAACAGCAGTCAATTTCAAGTAGCTTCAAGGCAGCACGAATGGAGCTTTCAAAATGGGAAAGCAAGGCTAGTTCCATCAGGCCCCCATTTCCACGGGCACACGCAGCATATATCCCTGTGCTTTCTAACCAGTCCAAAGAGACAAAGGTTACCCAGTGGTTCCTTCCCTGAATCAACTCCTCGAAGCAAAGCGTTCCGCATCTAGCGAACTGCGTCAACCATGGAACGCCCCAGCTAGGCCTCCGGGCCCGTGGCTCTTCAAAAGCCTGCAGTGTTACACAAGAAACTGGGCTTTGGTTGCAGTCGGAACGCAAGCCGACTTTCTCCTAGAGGCAGGGTGACTTCAGGCAGGAAGTCCCAGATGGAATGCGGAGCCGAGGGTTTTTCTCAGTGCAGCTCAGACTAGGGCAATGAGCCAGACCTGCACGGCACGTTGGACCTGCTAGAACGGTGTTCGTGGACCTGTGGGACTGCTGGGGAAATCAAGCTGTCCCAAGAAAGAGCGCAGTCTGTTGCCCTACACTCGGCATACACAGAGTGGTTCCGATAGGCTACTGGCCTGGATGTGGCTTAGCAGGCCCCTGGGGGCCTGAGGGTACTCAGTGTTCTTGCAGGGAATAGGGTGCCCACGTGAGGCTCCTAGATGTCCTGCAAAGCGTACTGACGTTAAAATAATGCAGAGCAACGGCTATGGCCTCCTGGAAACTGCTGCACGCCTCCGCTTCTGCATGGCAATTCAGGGCCTTACCTCGAGGCAACTGCTCACGCTGAGTATCCCGTTAGCGCCACATCATGGTAGGATGCTGACTTTCTCCTCGAGCAGTGTGACTTCAGGTACGAGGTCCTCGAAGAATCCTAAGCAGAGTGTTTTCTCATGGCAGCTCAGACGGGGGCCATGACGAACACTTCCATGGCACGTCGCACTGGCTAGAAATGTGGTCCTGAGGCTGTTCCAGTGCTCTGGAAATGCAGCTCTCCTTAAGGAACGTGCAGGGTGTTGCCCATCACTCGGCATACACAGAGGGCCTCCGAGGGACCGACCTTTGGTCCTCGATGTTGCTCAGCAGGCCCACAGGGGTCTGGAGGCACTCAGGAATCCTGGAGGGAAAATGATGCACACCCGAGGGGCCTAGGAGTCCTGAAAAGGGTACTTCCTTTAAAATAAAGCAGAACAGGGGCTTCCCTGGTGGCGCAGTGGTTGAGAATCTGCCTGCCAATGCAGGGGACACGGGTTCGAGCCCGGGTCTGGGAGGATCCCACATGCCGCGGAGCAACTGGACCCGTGAGCCACAACTACTGAGCCTGCGCCTCTGGAGCCTGTGCTCCGCAACAAGAGAGGCCGCGATAGTGAGAGGCCTACGCACCGTGATGCAGAGTGGCCCCCACTTACCGCAACTGGAGAGAGCCCTAGCACAGAAACGAAGACCCAACATAGCAGTCAATCAATCAATCAATCAATCTTAAAAAAACAATAAAAAATAAAAAAATAAAATAAAATAAAGCAGAACAGCGGCTAATACCTCATGGAAAGAGCTGCATGCCGCCCTTTCGGCGCCGTTACTCAGGGACTTACCTCGAGGCCAGTACTCACGTTGAGTTTCCCTTTAGCTCTAGAGTGTGGCAGGATGAGCTCCACCCCGGCCATCGAAGCACCCGGCTTAGCTAGAGAAAACTCATTGTCTTCCCAGAGCCATGCCTACAGTGGCTAGTGGCCTGTCAACAGCAGTCAATTTCAAGTAGCTTCAAGGCAGCACGAATGGAGCTTTCAAAATGGGAAAGCAAGGCTAGTTCCATCAGGCCCCCATTTCCACGGGCACACGCAGCATATATCCCTGTGCTTTCTAACCAGTCCAAAGAGACAAAGGTTACCCAGTGGTTCCTTCCCTGAATCAACTCCTCGAAGCAAAGCGTTCCGCATCTAGCGAACTGCGTCAACCATGGAACGCCCCAGCTAGGCCTCCGGGCCCGTGGCTCTTCAAAAGCCTGCAGTGTTACACAAGAAACTGGGCTTTGGTTGCAGTCGGAACGCAAGCCGACTTTCTCCTAGAGGCAGGGTGACTTCAGGCAGGAAGTCCCAGATGGAATGCGGAGCCGAGGGTTTTTCTCAGTGCAGCTCAGACTAGGGCAATGAGCCAGACCTGCACGGCACGTTGGACCTGCTAGAACGGTGTTCGTGGACCTGTGGGACTGCTGGGGAAATCAAGCTGTCCCAAGAAAGAGCGCAGTCTGTTGCCCTACACTCGGCATACACAGAGTGGTTCCGATAGGCTACTGGCCTGGATGTGGCTTAGCAGGCCCCTGGGGGCCTGAGGGTACTCAGTGTTCTTGCAGGGAATAGGGTGCCCACGTGAGGCTCCTAGATGTCCTGCAAAGCGTACTGACGTTAAAATAATGCAGAGCAACGGCTATGGCCTCCTGGAAACTGCTGCACGCCTCCGCTTCTGCATGGCAATTCAGGGCCTTACCTCGAGGCAACTGCTCACGCTGAGTATCCCGTTAGCGCCACATCATGGTAGGATGCTGACTTTCTCCTCGAGCAGTGTGACTTCAGGTACGAGGTCCTCGAAGAATCCTAAGCAGAGTGTTTTCTCATGGCAGCTCAGACGGGGGCCATGACGAACACTTCCATGGCACGTCGCACTGGCTAGAAATGTGGTCCTGAGGCTGTTCCAGTGCTCTGGAAATGCAGCTCTCCTTAAGGAACGTGCAGGGTGTTGCCCATCACTCGGCATACACAGAGGGCCTCCGAGGGACCGACCTTTGGTCCTCGATGTTGCTCAGCAGGCCCACAGGGGTCTGGAGGCACTCAGGAATCCTGGAGGGAAAATGATGCACACCCGAGGGGCCTAGGAGTCCTGAAAAGGGTACTTCCTTTAAAATAAAGCAGAACAGGGGCTTCCCTGGTGGCGCAGTGGTTGAGAATCTGCCTGCCAATGCAGGGGACACGGGTTCGAGCCCGGGTCTGGGAGGATCCCACATGCCGCGGAGCAACTGGACCCGTGAGCCACAACTACTGAGCCTGCGCCTCTGGAGCCTGTGCTCCGCAACAAGAGAGGCCGCGATAGTGAGAGGCCTACGCACCGTGATGCAGAGTGGCCCCCACTTACCGCAACTGGAGAGAGCCCTAGCACAGAAACGAAGACCCAACATAGCAGTCAATCAATCAATCAATCAATCTTAAAAAAACAATAAAAAATAAAAAAATAAAATAAAATAAAGCAGAACAGCGGCTAATACCTCATGGAAAGAGCTGCATGCCGCCCTTTCGGCGCCGTTACTCAGGGACTTACCTCGAGGCCAGTACTCACGTTGAGTTTCCCTTTAGCTCTAGAGTGTGGCAGGATGAGCTCCACCCCGGCCATCGAAGCACCCGGCTTAGCTAGAGAAAACTCATTGTCTTCCCAGAGCCATGCCTACAGTGGCTAGTGGCCTGTCAACAGCAGTCAATTTCAAGTAGCTTCAAGGCAGCACGAATGGAGCTTTCAAAATGGGAAAGCAAGGCTAGTTCCATCAGGCCCCCATTTCCACGGGCACACGCAGCATATATCCCTGTGCTTTCTAACCAGTCCAAAGAGACAAAGGTTACCCAGTGGTTCCTTCCCTGAATCAACTCCTCGAAGCAAAGCGTTCCGCATCTAGCGAACTGCGTCAACCATGGAACGCCCCAGCTAGGCCTCCGGGCCCGTGGCTCTTCAAAAGCCTGCAGTGTTACACAAGAAACTGGGCTTTGGTTGCAGTCGGAACGCAAGCCGACTTTCTCCTAGAGGCAGGGTGACTTCAGGCAGGAAGTCCCAGATGGAATGCGGAGCCGAGGGTTTTTCTCAGTGCAGCTCAGACTAGGGCAATGAGCCAGACCTGCACGGCACGTTGGACCTGCTAGAACGGTGTTCGTGGACCTGTGGGACTGCTGGGGAAATCAAGCTGTCCCAAGAAAGAGCGCAGTCTGTTGCCCTACACTCGGCATACACAGAGTGGTTCCGATAGGCTACTGGCCTGGATGTGGCTTAGCAGGCCCCTGGGGGCCTGAGGGTACTCAGTGTTCTTGCAGGGAATAGGGTGCCCACGTGAGGCTCCTAGATGTCCTGCAAAGCGTACTGACGTTAAAATAATGCAGAGCAACGGCTATGGCCTCCTGGAAACTGCTGCACGCCTCCGCTTCTGCATGGCAATTCAGGGCCTTACCTCGAGGCAACTGCTCACGCTGAGTATCCCGTTAGCGCCACATCATGGTAGGATGCTGACTTTCTCCTCGAGCAGTGTGACTTCAGGTACGAGGTCCTCGAAGAATCCTAAGCAGAGTGTTTTCTCATGGCAGCTCAGACGGGGGCCATGACGAACACTTCCATGGCACGTCGCACTGGCTAGAAATGTGGTCCTGAGGCTGTTCCAGTGCTCTGGAAATGCAGCTCTCCTTAAGGAACGTGCAGGGTGTTGCCCATCACTCGGCATACACAGAGGGCCTCCGAGGGACCGACCTTTGGTCCTCGATGTTGCTCAGCAGGCCCACAGGGGTCTGGAGGCACTCAGGAATCCTGGAGGGAAAATGATGCACACCCGAGGGGCCTAGGAGTCCTGAAAAGGGTACTTCCTTTAAAATAAAGCAGAACAGGGGCTTCCCTGGTGGCGCAGTGGTTGAGAATCTGCCTGCCAATGCAGGGGACACGGGTTCGAGCCCGGGTCTGGGAGGATCCCACATGCCGCGGAGCAACTGGACCCGTGAGCCACAACTACTGAGCCTGCGCCTCTGGAGCCTGTGCTCCGCAACAAGAGAGGCCGCGATAGTGAGAGGCCTACGCACCGTGATGCAGAGTGGCCCCCACTTACCGCAACTGGAGAGAGCCCTAGCACAGAAACGAAGACCCAACATAGCAGTCAATCAATCAATCAATCAATCTTAAAAAAACAATAAAAAATAAAAAAATAAAATAAAATAAAGCAGAACAGCGGCTAATACCTCATGGAAAGAGCTGCATGCCGCCCTTTCGGCGCCGTTACTCAGGGACTTACCTCGAGGCCAGTACTCACGTTGAGTTTCCCTTTAGCTCTAGAGTGTGGCAGGATGAGCTCCACCCCGGCCATCGAAGCACCCGGCTTAGCTAGAGAAAACTCATTGTCTTCCCAGAGCCATGCCTACAGTGGCTAGTGGCCTGTCAACAGCAGTCAATTTCAAGTAGCTTCAAGGCAGCACGAATGGAGCTTTCAAAATGGGAAAGCAAGGCTAGTTCCATCAGGCCCCCATTTCCACGGGCACACGCAGCATATATCCCTGTGCTTTCTAACCAGTCCAAAGAGACAAAGGTTACCCAGTGGTTCCTTCCCTGAATCAACTCCTCGAAGCAAAGCGTTCCGCATCTAGCGAACTGCGTCAACCATGGAACGCCCCAGCTAGGCCTCCGGGCCCGTGGCTCTTCAAAAGCCTGCAGTGTTACACAAGAAACTGGGCTTTGGTTGCAGTCGGAACGCAAGCCGACTTTCTCCTAGAGGCAGGGTGACTTCAGGCAGGAAGTCCCAGATGGAATGCGGAGCCGAGGGTTTTTCTCAGTGCAGCTCAGACTAGGGCAATGAGCCAGACCTGCACGGCACGTTGGACCTGCTAGAACGGTGTTCGTGGACCTGTGGGACTGCTGGGGAAATCAAGCTGTCCCAAGAAAGAGCGCAGTCTGTTGCCCTACACTCGGCATACACAGAGTGGTTCCGATAGGCTACTGGCCTGGATGTGGCTTAGCAGGCCCCTGGGGGCCTGAGGGTACTCAGTGTTCTTGCAGGGAATAGGGTGCCCACGTGAGGCTCCTAGATGTCCTGCAAAGCGTACTGACGTTAAAATAATGCAGAGCAACGGCTATGGCCTCCTGGAAACTGCTGCACGCCTCCGCTTCTGCATGGCAATTCAGGGCCTTACCTCGAGGCAACTGCTCACGCTGAGTATCCCGTTAGCGCCACATCATGGTAGGATGCTGACTTTCTCCTCGAGCAGTGTGACTTCAGGTACGAGGTCCTCGAAGAATCCTAAGCAGAGTGTTTTCTCATGGCAGCTCAGACGGGGGCCATGACGAACACTTCCATGGCACGTCGCACTGGCTAGAAATGTGGTCCTGAGGCTGTTCCAGTGCTCTGGAAATGCAGCTCTCCTTAAGGAACGTGCAGGGTGTTGCCCATCACTCGGCATACACAGAGGGCCTCCGAGGGACCGACCTTTGGTCCTCGATGTTGCTCAGCAGGCCCACAGGGGTCTGGAGGCACTCAGGAATCCTGGAGGGAAAATGATGCACACCCGAGGGGCCTAGGAGTCCTGAAAAGGGTACTTCCTTTAAAATAAAGCAGAACAGGGGCTTCCCTGGTGGCGCAGTGGTTGAGAATCTGCCTGCCAATGCAGGGGACACGGGTTCGAGCCCGGGTCTGGGAGGATCCCACATGCCGCGGAGCAACTGGACCCGTGAGCCACAACTACTGAGCCTGCGCCTCTGGAGCCTGTGCTCCGCAACAAGAGAGGCCGCGATAGTGAGAGGCCTACGCACCGTGATGCAGAGTGGCCCCCACTTACCGCAACTGGAGAGAGCCCTAGCACAGAAACGAAGACCCAACATAGCAGTCAATCAATCAATCAATCAATCTTAAAAAAACAATAAAAAATAAAAAAATAAAATAAAATAAAGCAGAACAGCGGCTAATACCTCATGGAAAGAGCTGCATGCCGCCCTTTCGGCGCCGTTACTCAGGGACTTACCTCGAGGCCAGTACTCACGTTGAGTTTCCCTTTAGCTCTAGAGTGTGGCAGGATGAGCTCCACCCCGGCCATCGAAGCACCCGGCTTAGCTAGAGAAAACTCATTGTCTTCCCAGAGCCATGCCTACAGTGGCTAGTGGCCTGTCAACAGCAGTCAATTTCAAGTAGCTTCAAGGCAGCACGAATGGAGCTTTCAAAATGGGAAAGCAAGGCTAGTTCCATCAGGCCCCCATTTCCACGGGCACACGCAGCATATATCCCTGTGCTTTCTAACCAGTCCAAAGAGACAAAGGTTACCCAGTGGTTCCTTCCCTGAATCAACTCCTCGAAGCAAAGCGTTCCGCATCTAGCGAACTGCGTCAACCATGGAACGCCCCAGCTAGGCCTCCGGGCCCGTGGCTCTTCAAAAGCCTGCAGTGTTACACAAGAAACTGGGCTTTGGTTGCAGTCGGAACGCAAGCCGACTTTCTCCTAGAGGCAGGGTGACTTCAGGCAGGAAGTCCCAGATGGAATGCGGAGCCGAGGGTTTTTCTCAGTGCAGCTCAGACTAGGGCAATGAGCCAGACCTGCACGGCACGTTGGACCTGCTAGAACGGTGTTCGTGGACCTGTGGGACTGCTGGGGAAATCAAGCTGTCCCAAGAAAGAGCGCAGTCTGTTGCCCTACACTCGGCATACACAGAGTGGTTCCGATAGGCTACTGGCCTGGATGTGGCTTAGCAGGCCCCTGGGGGCCTGAGGGTACTCAGTGTTCTTGCAGGGAATAGGGTGCCCACGTGAGGCTCCTAGATGTCCTGCAAAGCGTACTGACGTTAAAATAATGCAGAGCAACGGCTATGGCCTCCTGGAAACTGCTGCACGCCTCCGCTTCTGCATGGCAATTCAGGGCCTTACCTCGAGGCAACTGCTCACGCTGAGTATCCCGTTAGCGCCACATCATGGTAGGATGCTGACTTTCTCCTCGAGCAGTGTGACTTCAGGTACGAGGTCCTCGAAGAATCCTAAGCAGAGTGTTTTCTCATGGCAGCTCAGACGGGGGCCATGACGAACACTTCCATGGCACGTCGCACTGGCTAGAAATGTGGTCCTGAGGCTGTTCCAGTGCTCTGGAAATGCAGCTCTCCTTAAGGAACGTGCAGGGTGTTGCCCATCACTCGGCATACACAGAGGGCCTCCGAGGGACCGACCTTTGGTCCTCGATGTTGCTCAGCAGGCCCACAGGGGTCTGGAGGCACTCAGGAATCCTGGAGGGAAAATGATGCACACCCGAGGGGCCTAGGAGTCCTGAAAAGGGTACTTCCTTTAAAATAAAGCAGAACAGGGGCTTCCCTGGTGGCGCAGTGGTTGAGAATCTGCCTGCCAATGCAGGGGACACGGGTTCGAGCCCGGGTCTGGGAGGATCCCACATGCCGCGGAGCAACTGGACCCGTGAGCCACAACTACTGAGCCTGCGCCTCTGGAGCCTGTGCTCCGCAACAAGAGAGGCCGCGATAGTGAGAGGCCTACGCACCGTGATGCAGAGTGGCCCCCACTTACCGCAACTGGAGAGAGCCCTAGCACAGAAACGAAGACCCAACATAGCAGTCAATCAATCAATCAATCAATCTTAAAAAAACAATAAAAAATAAAAAAATAAAATAAAATAAAGCAGAACAGCGGCTAATACCTCATGGAAAGAGCTGCATGCCGCCCTTTCGGCGCCGTTACTCAGGGACTTACCTCGAGGCCAGTACTCACGTTGAGTTTCCCTTTAGCTCTAGAGTGTGGCAGGATGAGCTCCACCCCGGCCATCGAAGCACCCGGCTTAGCTAGAGAAAACTCATTGTCTTCCCAGAGCCATGCCTACAGTGGCTAGTGGCCTGTCAACAGCAGTCAATTTCAAGTAGCTTCAAGGCAGCACGAATGGAGCTTTCAAAATGGGAAAGCAAGGCTAGTTCCATCAGGCCCCCATTTCCACGGGCACACGCAGCATATATCCCTGTGCTTTCTAACCAGTCCAAAGAGACAAAGGTTACCCAGTGGTTCCTTCCCTGAATCAACTCCTCGAAGCAAAGCGTTCCGCATCTAGCGAACTGCGTCAACCATGGAACGCCCCAGCTAGGCCTCCGGGCCCGTGGCTCTTCAAAAGCCTGCAGTGTTACACAAGAAACTGGGCTTTGGTTGCAGTCGGAACGCAAGCCGACTTTCTCCTAGAGGCAGGGTGACTTCAGGCAGGAAGTCCCAGATGGAATGCGGAGCCGAGGGTTTTTCTCAGTGCAGCTCAGACTAGGGCAATGAGCCAGACCTGCACGGCACGTTGGACCTGCTAGAACGGTGTTCGTGGACCTGTGGGACTGCTGGGGAAATCAAGCTGTCCCAAGAAAGAGCGCAGTCTGTTGCCCTACACTCGGCATACACAGAGTGGTTCCGATAGGCTACTGGCCTGGATGTGGCTTAGCAGGCCCCTGGGGGCCTGAGGGTACTCAGTGTTCTTGCAGGGAATAGGGTGCCCACGTGAGGCTCCTAGATGTCCTGCAAAGCGTACTGACGTTAAAATAATGCAGAGCAACGGCTATGGCCTCCTGGAAACTGCTGCACGCCTCCGCTTCTGCATGGCAATTCAGGGCCTTACCTCGAGGCAACTGCTCACGCTGAGTATCCCGTTAGCGCCACATCATGGTAGGATGCTGACTTTCTCCTCGAGCAGTGTGACTTCAGGTACGAGGTCCTCGAAGAATCCTAAGCAGAGTGTTTTCTCATGGCAGCTCAGACGGGGGCCATGACGAACACTTCCATGGCACGTCGCACTGGCTAGAAATGTGGTCCTGAGGCTGTTCCAGTGCTCTGGAAATGCAGCTCTCCTTAAGGAACGTGCAGGGTGTTGCCCATCACTCGGCATACACAGAGGGCCTCCGAGGGACCGACCTTTGGTCCTCGATGTTGCTCAGCAGGCCCACAGGGGTCTGGAGGCACTCAGGAATCCTGGAGGGAAAATGATGCACACCCGAGGGGCCTAGGAGTCCTGAAAAGGGTACTTCCTTTAAAATAAAGCAGAACAGGGGCTTCCCTGGTGGCGCAGTGGTTGAGAATCTGCCTGCCAATGCAGGGGACACGGGTTCGAGCCCGGGTCTGGGAGGATCCCACATGCCGCGGAGCAACTGGACCCGTGAGCCACAACTACTGAGCCTGCGCCTCTGGAGCCTGTGCTCCGCAACAAGAGAGGCCGCGATAGTGAGAGGCCTACGCACCGTGATGCAGAGTGGCCCCCACTTACCGCAACTGGAGAGAGCCCTAGCACAGAAACGAAGACCCAACATAGCAGTCAATCAATCAATCAATCAATCTTAAAAAAACAATAAAAAATAAAAAAATAAAATAAAATAAAGCAGAACAGCGGCTAATACCTCATGGAAAGAGCTGCATGCCGCCCTTTCGGCGCCGTTACTCAGGGACTTACCTCGAGGCCAGTACTCACGTTGAGTTTCCCTTTAGCTCTAGAGTGTGGCAGGATGAGCTCCACCCCGGCCATCGAAGCACCCGGCTTAGCTAGAGAAAACTCATTGTCTTCCCAGAGCCATGCCTACAGTGGCTAGTGGCCTGTCAACAGCAGTCAATTTCAAGTAGCTTCAAGGCAGCACGAATGGAGCTTTCAAAATGGGAAAGCAAGGCTAGTTCCATCAGGCCCCCATTTCCACGGGCACACGCAGCATATATCCCTGTGCTTTCTAACCAGTCCAAAGAGACAAAGGTTACCCAGTGGTTCCTTCCCTGAATCAACTCCTCGAAGCAAAGCGTTCCGCATCTAGCGAACTGCGTCAACCATGGAACGCCCCAGCTAGGCCTCCGGGCCCGTGGCTCTTCAAAAGCCTGCAGTGTTACACAAGAAACTGGGCTTTGGTTGCAGTCGGAACGCAAGCCGACTTTCTCCTAGAGGCAGGGTGACTTCAGGCAGGAAGTCCCAGATGGAATGCGGAGCCGAGGGTTTTTCTCAGTGCAGCTCAGACTAGGGCAATGAGCCAGACCTGCACGGCACGTTGGACCTGCTAGAACGGTGTTCGTGGACCTGTGGGACTGCTGGGGAAATCAAGCTGTCCCAAGAAAGAGCGCAGTCTGTTGCCCTACACTCGGCATACACAGAGTGGTTCCGATAGGCTACTGGCCTGGATGTGGCTTAGCAGGCCCCTGGGGGCCTGAGGGTACTCAGTGTTCTTGCAGGGAATAGGGTGCCCACGTGAGGCTCCTAGATGTCCTGCAAAGCGTACTGACGTTAAAATAATGCAGAGCAACGGCTATGGCCTCCTGGAAACTGCTGCACGCCTCCGCTTCTGCATGGCAATTCAGGGCCTTACCTCGAGGCAACTGCTCACGCTGAGTATCCCGTTAGCGCCACATCATGGTAGGATGCTGACTTTCTCCTCGAGCAGTGTGACTTCAGGTACGAGGTCCTCGAAGAATCCTAAGCAGAGTGTTTTCTCATGGCAGCTCAGACGGGGGCCATGACGAACACTTCCATGGCACGTCGCACTGGCTAGAAATGTGGTCCTGAGGCTGTTCCAGTGCTCTGGAAATGCAGCTCTCCTTAAGGAACGTGCAGGGTGTTGCCCATCACTCGGCATACACAGAGGGCCTCCGAGGGACCGACCTTTGGTCCTCGATGTTGCTCAGCAGGCCCACAGGGGTCTGGAGGCACTCAGGAATCCTGGAGGGAAAATGATGCACACCCGAGGGGCCTAGGAGTCCTGAAAAGGGTACTTCCTTTAAAATAAAGCAGAACAGGGGCTTCCCTGGTGGCGCAGTGGTTGAGAATCTGCCTGCCAATGCAGGGGACACGGGTTCGAGCCCGGGTCTGGGAGGATCCCACATGCCGCGGAGCAACTGGACCCGTGAGCCACAACTACTGAGCCTGCGCCTCTGGAGCCTGTGCTCCGCAACAAGAGAGGCCGCGATAGTGAGAGGCCTACGCACCGTGATGCAGAGTGGCCCCCACTTACCGCAACTGGAGAGAGCCCTAGCACAGAAACGAAGACCCAACATAGCAGTCAATCAATCAATCAATCAATCTTAAAAAAACAATAAAAAATAAAAAAATAAAATAAAATAAAGCAGAACAGCGGCTAATACCTCATGGAAAGAGCTGCATGCCGCCCTTTCGGCGCCGTTACTCAGGGACTTACCTCGAGGCCAGTACTCACGTTGAGTTTCCCTTTAGCTCTAGAGTGTGGCAGGATGAGCTCCACCCCGGCCATCGAAGCACCCGGCTTAGCTAGAGAAAACTCATTGTCTTCCCAGAGCCATGCCTACAGTGGCTAGTGACCTGTCAACAGCAGTCAATTTCAAGTAGCTTCAAGGCAGCACGAATGGAGCTTTCAAAATGGGAAAGCAAGGCTAGTTCCATCAGGCCCCCATTTCCACGGGCACACGCAGCATATATCCCTGTGCTTTCTAACCAGTCCAAAGAGACAAAGGTTACCCAGTGGTTCCTTCCCTGAATCAACTCCTCGAAGCAAAGCGTTCCGCATCTAGCGAACTGCGTCAACCATGGAACGCCCCAGCTAGGCCTCCGGGCCCGTGGCTCTTCAAAAGCCTGCAGTGTTACACAAGAAACTGGGCTTTGGTTGCAGTCGGAACGCAAGCCGACTTTCTCCTAGAGGCAGGGTGACTTCAGGCAGGAAGTCCCAGATGGAATGCGGAGCCGAGGGTTTTTCTCAGTGCAGCTCAGACTAGGGCAATGAGCCAGACCTGCACGGCACGTTGGACCTGCTAGAACGGTGTTCGTGGACCTGTGGGACTGCTGGGGAAATCAAGCTGTCCCAAGAAAGAGCGCAGTCTGTTGCCCTACACTCGGCATACACAGAGTGGTTCCGATAGGCTACTGGCCTGGATGTGGCTTAGCAGGCCCCTGGGGGCCTGAGGGTACTCAGTGTTCTTGCAGGGAATAGGGTGCCCACGTGAGGCTCCTAGATGTCCTGCAAAGCGTACTGACGTTAAAATAATGCAGAGCAACGGCTATGGCCTCCTGGAAACTGCTGCACGCCTCCGCTTCTGCATGGCAATTCAGGGCCTTACCTCGAGGCAACTGCTCACGCTGAGTATCCCGTTAGCGCCACATCATGGTAGGATGCTGACTTTCTCCTCGAGCAGTGTGACTTCAGGTACGAGGTCCTCGAAGAATCCTAAGCAGAGTGTTTTCTCATGGCAGCTCAGACGGGGGCCATGACGAACACTTCCATGGCACGTCGCACTGGCTAGAAATGTGGTCCTGAGGCTGTTCCAGTGCTCTGGAAATGCAGCTCTCCTTAAGGAACGTGCAGGGTGTTGCCCATCACTCGGCATACACAGAGGGCCTCCGAGGGACCGACCTTTGGTCCTCGATGTTGCTCAGCAGGCCCACAGGGGTCTGGAGGCACTCAGGAATCCTGGAGGGAAAATGATGCACACCCGAGGGGCCTAGGAGTCCTGAAAAGGGTACTTCCTTTAAAATAAAGCAGAACAGGGGCTTCCCTGGTGGCGCAGTGGTTGAGAATCTGCCTGCCAATGCAGGGGACACGGGTTCGAGCCCGGGTCTGGGAGGATCCCACATGCCGCGGAGCAACTGGACCCGTGAGCCACAACTACTGAGCCTGCGCCTCTGGAGCCTGTGCTCCGCAACAAGAGAGGCCGCGATAGTGAGAGGCCTACGCACCGTGATGCAGAGTGGCCCCCACTTACCGCAACTGGAGAGAGCCCTAGCACAGAAACGAAGACCCAACATAGCAGTCAATCAATCAATCAATCAATCTTAAAAAAACAATAAAAAATAAAAAAATAAAATAAAATAAAGCAGAACAGCGGCTAATACCTCATGGAAAGAGCTGCATGCCGCCCTTTCGGCGCCGTTACTCAGGGACTTACCTCGAGGCCAGTACTCACGTTGAGTTTCCCTTTAGCTCTAGAGTGTGGCAGGATGAGCTCCACCCCGGCCATCGAAGCACCCGGCTTAGCTAGAGAAAACTCATTGTCTTCCCAGAGCCATGCCTACAGTGGCTAGTGGCCTGTCAACAGCAGTCAATTTCAAGTAGCTTCAAGGCAGCACGAATGGAGCTTTCAAAATGGGAAAGCAAGGCTAGTTCCATCAGGCCCCCATTTCCACGGGCACACGCAGCATATATCCCTGTGCTTTCTAACCAGTCCAAAGAGACAAAGGTTACCCAGTGGTTCCTTCCCTGAATCAACTCCTCGAAGCAAAGCGTTCCGCATCTAGCGAACTGCGTCAACCATGGAACGCCCCAGCTAGGCCTCCGGGCCCGTGGCTCTTCAAAAGCCTGCAGTGTTACACAAGAAACTGGGCTTTGGTTGCAGTCGGAACGCAAGCCGACTTTCTCCTAGAGGCAGGGTGACTTCAGGCAGGAAGTCCCAGATGGAATGCGGAGCCGAGGGTTTTTCTCAGTGCAGCTCAGACTAGGGCAATGAGCCAGACCTGCACGGCACGTTGGACCTGCTAGAACGGTGTTCGTGGACCTGTGGGACTGCTGGGGAAATCAAGCTGTCCCAAGAAAGAGCGCAGTCTGTTGCCCTACACTCGGCATACACAGAGTGGTTCCGATAGGCTACTGGCCTGGATGTGGCTTAGCAGGCCCCTGGGGGCCTGAGGGTACTCAGTGTTCTTGCAGGGAATAGGGTGCCCACGTGAGGCTCCTAGATGTCCTGCAAAGCGTACTGACGTTAAAATAATGCAGAGCAACGGCTATGGCCTCCTGGAAACTGCTGCACGCCTCCGCTTCTGCATGGCAATTCAGGGCCTTACCTCGAGGCAACTGCTCACGCTGAGTATCCCGTTAGCGCCACATCATGGTAGGATGCTGACTTTCTCCTCGAGCAGTGTGACTTCAGGTACGAGGTCCTCGAAGAATCCTAAGCAGAGTGTTTTCTCATGGCAGCTCAGACGGGGGCCATGACGAACACTTCCATGGCACGTCGCACTGGCTAGAAATGTGGTCCTGAGGCTGTTCCAGTGCTCTGGAAATGCAGCTCTCCTTAAGGAACGTGCAGGGTGTTGCCCATCACTCGGCATACACAGAGGGCCTCCGAGGGACCGACCTTTGGTCCTCGATGTTGCTCAGCAGGCCCACAGGGGTCTGGAGGCACTCAGGAATCCTGGAGGGAAAATGATGCACACCCGAGGGGCCTAGGAGTCCTGAAAAGGGTACTTCCTTTAAAATAAAGCAGAACAGGGGCTTCCCTGGTGGCGCAGTGGTTGAGAATCTGCCTGCCAATGCAGGGGACACGGGTTCGAGCCCGGGTCTGGGAGGATCCCACATGCCGCGGAGCAACTGGACCCGTGAGCCACAACTACTGAGCCTGCGCCTCTGGAGCCTGTGCTCCGCAACAAGAGAGGCCGCGATAGTGAGAGGCCTACGCACCGTGATGCAGAGTGGCCCCCACTTACCGCAACTGGAGAGAGCCCTAGCACAGAAACGAAGACCCAACATAGCAGTCAATCAATCAATCAATCAATCTTAAAAAAACAATAAAAAATAAAAAAATAAAATAAAATAAAGCAGAACAGCGGCTAATACCTCATGGAAAGAGCTGCATGCCGCCCTTTCGGCGCCGTTACTCAGGGACTTACCTCGAGGCCAGTACTCACGTTGAGTTTCCCTTTAGCTCTAGAGTGTGGCAGGATGAGCTCCACCCCGGCCATCGAAGCACCCGGCTTAGCTAGAGAAAACTCATTGTCTTCCCAGAGCCATGCCTACAGTGGCTAGTGGCCTGTCAACAGCAGTCAATTTCAAGTAGCTTCAAGGCAGCACGAATGGAGCTTTCAAAATGGGAAAGCAAGGCTAGTTCCATCAGGCCCCCATTTCCACGGGCACACGCAGCATATATCCCTGTGCTTTCTAACCAGTCCAAAGAGACAAAGGTTACCCAGTGGTTCCTTCCCTGAATCAACTCCTCGAAGCAAAGCGTTCCGCATCTAGCGAACTGCGTCAACCATGGAACGCCCCAGCTAGGCCTCCGGGCCCGTGGCTCTTCAAAAGCCTGCAGTGTTACACAAGAAACTGGGCTTTGGTTGCAGTCGGAACGCAAGCCGACTTTCTCCTAGAGGCAGGGTGACTTCAGGCAGGAAGTCCCAGATGGAATGCGGAGCCGAGGGTTTTTCTCAGTGCAGCTCAGACTAGGGCAATGAGCCAGACCTGCACGGCACGTTGGACCTGCTAGAACGGTGTTCGTGGACCTGTGGGACTGCTGGGGAAATCAAGCTGTCCCAAGAAAGAGCGCAGTCTGTTGCCCTACACTCGGCATACACAGAGTGGTTCCGATAGGCTACTGGCCTGGATGTGGCTTAGCAGGCCCCTGGGGGCCTGAGGGTACTCAGTGTTCTTGCAGGGAATAGGGTGCCCACGTGAGGCTCCTAGATGTCCTGCAAAGCGTACTGACGTTAAAATAATGCAGAGCAACGGCTATGGCCTCCTGGAAACTGCTGCACGCCTCCGCTTCTGCATGGCAATTCAGGGCCTTACCTCGAGGCAACTGCTCACGCTGAGTATCCCGTTAGCGCCACATCATGGTAGGATGCTGACTTTCTCCTCGAGCAGTGTGACTTCAGGTACGAGGTCCTCGAAGAATCCTAAGCAGAGTGTTTTCTCATGGCAGCTCAGACGGGGGCCATGACGAACACTTCCATGGCACGTCGCACTGGCTAGAAATGTGGTCCTGAGGCTGTTCCAGTGCTCTGGAAATGCAGCTCTCCTTAAGGAACGTGCAGGGTGTTGCCCATCACTCGGCATACACAGAGGGCCTCCGAGGGACCGACCTTTGGTCCTCGATGTTGCTCAGCAGGCCCACAGGGGTCTGGAGGCACTCAGGAATCCTGGAGGGAAAATGATGCACACCCGAGGGGCCTAGGAGTCCTGAAAAGGGTACTTCCTTTAAAATAAAGCAGAACAGGGGCTTCCCTGGTGGCGCAGTGGTTGAGAATCTGCCTGCCAATGCAGGGGACACGGGTTCGAGCCCGGGTCTGGGAGGATCCCACATGCCGCGGAGCAACTGGACCCGTGAGCCACAACTACTGAGCCTGCGCCTCTGGAGCCTGTGCTCCGCAACAAGAGAGGCCGCGATAGTGAGAGGCCTACGCACCGTGATGCAGAGTGGCCCCCACTTACCGCAACTGGAGAGAGCCCTAGCACAGAAACGAAGACCCAACATAGCAGTCAATCAATCAATCAATCAATCTTAAAAAAACAATAAAAAATAAAAAAATAAAATAAAATAAAGCAGAACAGCGGCTAATACCTCATGGAAAGAGCTGCATGCCGCCCTTTCGGCGCCGTTACTCAGGGACTTACCTCGAGGCCAGTACTCACGTTGAGTTTCCCTTTAGCTCTAGAGTGTGGCAGGATGAGCTCCACCCCGGCCATCGAAGCACCCGGCTTAGCTAGAGAAAACTCATTGTCTTCCCAGAGCCATGCCTACAGTGGCTAGTGGCCTGTCAACAGCAGTCAATTTCAAGTAGCTTCAAGGCAGCACGAATGGAGCTTTCAAAATGGGAAAGCAAGGCTAGTTCCATCAGGCCCCCATTTCCACGGGCACACGCAGCATATATCCCTGTGCTTTCTAACCAGTCCAAAGAGACAAAGGTTACCCAGTGGTTCCTTCCCTGAATCAACTCCTCGAAGCAAAGCGTTCCGCATCTAGCGAACTGCGTCAACCATGGAACGCCCCAGCTAGGCCTCCGGGCCCGTGGCTCTTCAAAAGCCTGCAGTGTTACACAAGAAACTGGGCTTTGGTTGCAGTCGGAACGCAAGCCGACTTTCTCCTAGAGGCAGGGTGACTTCAGGCAGGAAGTCCCAGATGGAATGCGGAGCCGAGGGTTTTTCTCAGTGCAGCTCAGACTAGGGCAATGAGCCAGACCTGCACGGCACGTTGGACCTGCTAGAACGGTGTTCGTGGACCTGTGGGACTGCTGGGGAAATCAAGCTGTCCCAAGAAAGAGCGCAGTCTGTTGCCCTACACTCGGCATACACAGAGTGGTTCCGATAGGCTACTGGCCTGGATGTGGCTTAGCAGGCCCCTGGGGGCCTGAGGGTACTCAGTGTTCTTGCAGGGAATAGGGTGCCCACGTGAGGCTCCTAGATGTCCTGCAAAGCGTACTGACGTTAAAATAATGCAGAGCAACGGCTATGGCCTCCTGGAAACTGCTGCACGCCTCCGCTTCTGCATGGCAATTCAGGGCCTTACCTCGAGGCAACTGCTCACGCTGAGTATCCCGTTAGCGCCACATCATGGTAGGATGCTGACTTTCTCCTCGAGCAGTGTGACTTCAGGTACGAGGTCCTCGAAGAATCCTAAGCAGAGTGTTTTCTCATGGCAGCTCAGACGGGGGCCATGACGAACACTTCCATGGCACGTCGCACTGGCTAGAAATGTGGTCCTGAGGCTGTTCCAGTGCTCTGGAAATGCAGCTCTCCTTAAGGAACGTGCAGGGTGTTGCCCATCACTCGGCATACACAGAGGGCCTCCGAGGGACCGACCTTTGGTCCTCGATGTTGCTCAGCAGGCCCACAGGGGTCTGGAGGCACTCAGGAATCCTGGAGGGAAAATGATGCACACCCGAGGGGCCTAGGAGTCCTGAAAAGGGTACTTCCTTTAAAATAAAGCAGAACAGGGGCTTCCCTGGTGGCGCAGTGGTTGAGAATCTGCCTGCCAATGCAGGGGACACGGGTTCGAGCCCGGGTCTGGGAGGATCCCACATGCCGCGGAGCAACTGGACCCGTGAGCCACAACTACTGAGCCTGCGCCTCTGGAGCCTGTGCTCCGCAACAAGAGAGGCCGCGATAGTGAGAGGCCTACGCACCGTGATGCAGAGTGGCCCCCACTTACCGCAACTGGAGAGAGCCCTAGCACAGAAACGAAGACCCAACATAGCAGTCAATCAATCAATCAATCAATCTTAAAAAAACAATAAAAAATAAAAAAATAAAATAAAATAAAGCAGAACAGCGGCTAATACCTCATGGAAAGAGCTGCATGCCGCCCTTTCGGCGCCGTTACTCAGGGACTTACCTCGAGGCCAGTACTCACGTTGAGTTTCCCTTTAGCTCTAGAGTGTGGCAGGATGAGCTCCACCCCGGCCATCGAAGCACCCGGCTTAGCTAGAGAAAACTCATTGTCTTCCCAGAGCCATGCCTACAGTGGCTAGTGGCCTGTCAACAGCAGTCAATTTCAAGTAGCTTCAAGGCAGCACGAATGGAGCTTTCAAAATGGGAAAGCAAGGCTAGTTCCATCAGGCCCCCATTTCCACGGGCACACGCAGCATATATCCCTGTGCTTTCTAACCAGTCCAAAGAGACAAAGGTTACCCAGTGGTTCCTTCCCTGAATCAACTCCTCGAAGCAAAGCGTTCCGCATCTAGCGAACTGCGTCAACCATGGAACGCCCCAGCTAGGCCTCCGGGCCCGTGGCTCTTCAAAAGCCTGCAGTGTTACACAAGAAACTGGGCTTTGGTTGCAGTCGGAACGCAAGCCGACTTTCTCCTAGAGGCAGGGTGACTTCAGGCAGGAAGTCCCAGATGGAATGCGGAGCCGAGGGTTTTTCTCAGTGCAGCTCAGACTAGGGCAATGAGCCAGACCTGCACGGCACGTTGGACCTGCTAGAACGGTGTTCGTGGACCTGTGGGACTGCTGGGGAAATCAAGCTGTCCCAAGAAAGAGCGCAGTCTGTTGCCCTACACTCGGCATACACAGAGTGGTTCCGATAGGCTACTGGCCTGGATGTGGCTTAGCAGGCCCCTGGGGGCCTGAGGGTACTCAGTGTTCTTGCAGGGAATAGGGTGCCCACGTGAGGCTCCTAGATGTCCTGCAAAGCGTACTGACGTTAAAATAATGCAGAGCAACGGCTATGGCCTCCTGGAAACTGCTGCACGCCTCCGCTTCTGCATGGCAATTCAGGGCCTTACCTCGAGGCAACTGCTCACGCTGAGTATCCCGTTAGCGCCACATCATGGTAGGATGCTGACTTTCTCCTCGAGCAGTGTGACTTCAGGTACGAGGTCCTCGAAGAATCCTAAGCAGAGTGTTTTCTCATGGCAGCTCAGACGGGGGCCATGACGAACACTTCCATGGCACGTCGCACTGGCTAGAAATGTGGTCCTGAGGCTGTTCCAGTGCTCTGGAAATGCAGCTCTCCTTAAGGAACGTGCAGGGTGTTGCCCATCACTCGGCATACACAGAGGGCCTCCGAGGGACCGACCTTTGGTCCTCGATGTTGCTCAGCAGGCCCACAGGGGTCTGGAGGCACTCAGGAATCCTGGAGGGAAAATGATGCACACCCGAGGGGCCTAGGAGTCCTGAAAAGGGTACTTCCTTTAAAATAAAGCAGAACAGGGGCTTCCCTGGTGGCGCAGTGGTTGAGAATCTGCCTGCCAATGCAGGGGACACGGGTTCGAGCCCGGGTCTGGGAGGATCCCACATGCCGCGGAGCAACTGGACCCGTGAGCCACAACTACTGAGCCTGCGCCTCTGGAGCCTGTGCTCCGCAACAAGAGAGGCCGCGATAGTGAGAGGCCTACGCACCGTGATGCAGAGTGGCCCCCACTTACCGCAACTGGAGAGAGCCCTAGCACAGAAACGAAGACCCAACATAGCAGTCAATCAATCAATCAATCAATCTTAAAAAAACAATAAAAAATAAAAAAATAAAATAAAATAAAGCAGAACAGCGGCTAATACCTCATGGAAAGAGCTGCATGCCGCCCTTTCGGCGCCGTTACTCAGGGACTTACCTCGAGGCCAGTACTCACGTTGAGTTTCCCTTTAGCTCTAGAGTGTGGCAGGATGAGCTCCACCCCGGCCATCGAAGCACCCGGCTTAGCTAGAGAAAACTCATTGTCTTCCCAGAGCCATGCCTACAGTGGCTAGTGGCCTGTCAACAGCAGTCAATTTCAAGTAGCTTCAAGGCAGCACGAATGGAGCTTTCAAAATGGGAAAGCAAGGCTAGTTCCATCAGGCCCCCATTTCCACGGGCACACGCAGCATATATCCCTGTGCTTTCTAACCAGTCCAAAGAGACAAAGGTTACCCAGTGGTTCCTTCCCTGAATCAACTCCTCGAAGCAAAGCGTTCCGCATCTAGCGAACTGCGTCAACCATGGAACGCCCCAGCTAGGCCTCCGGGCCCGTGGCTCTTCAAAAGCCTGCAGTGTTACACAAGAAACTGGGCTTTGGTTGCAGTCGGAACGCAAGCCGACTTTCTCCTAGAGGCAGGGTGACTTCAGGCAGGAAGTCCCAGATGGAATGCGGAGCCGAGGGTTTTTCTCAGTGCAGCTCAGACTAGGGCAATGAGCCAGACCTGCACGGCACGTTGGACCTGCTAGAACGGTGTTCGTGGACCTGTGGAACTGCTGGGGAAATCAAGCTGTCCCAAGAAAGAGCGCAGTCTGTTGCCCTACACTCGGCATACACAGAGTGGTTCCGATAGGCTACTGGCCTGGATGTGGCTTAGCAGGCCCCTGGGGGCCTGAGGGTACTCAGTGTTCTTGCAGGGAATAGGGTGCCCACGTGAGGCTCCTAGATGTCCTGCAAAGCGTACTGACGTTAAAATAATGCAGAGCAACGGCTATGGCCTCCTGGAAACTGCTGCACGCCTCCGCTTCTGCATGGCAATTCAGGGCCTTACCTCGAGGCAACTGCTCACGCTGAGTATCCCGTTAGCGCCACATCATGGTAGGATGCTGACTTTCTCCTCGAGCAGTGTGACTTCAGGTACGAGGTCCTCGAAGAATCCTAAGCAGAGTGTTTTCTCATGGCAGCTCAGACGGGGGCCATGACGAACACTTCCATGGCACGTCGCACTGGCTAGAAATGTGGTCCTGAGGCTGTTCCAGTGCTCTGGAAATGCAGCTCTCCTTAAGGAACGTGCAGGGTGTTGCCCATCACTCGGCATACACAGAGGGCCTCCGAGGGACCGACCTTTGGTCCTCGATGTTGCTCAGCAGGCCCACAGGGGTCTGGAGGCACTCAGGAATCCTGGAGGGAAAATGATGCACACCCGAGGGGCCTAGGAGTCCTGAAAAGGGTACTTCCTTTAAAATAAAGCAGAACAGGGGCTTCCCTGGTGGCGCAGTGGTTGAGAATCTGCCTGCCAATGCAGGGGACACGGGTTCGAGCCCGGGTCTGGGAGGATCCCACATGCCGCGGAGCAACTGGACCCGTGAGCCACAACTACTGAGCCTGCGCCTCTGGAGCCTGTGCTCCGCAACAAGAGAGGCCGCGATAGTGAGAGGCCTACGCACCGTGATGCAGAGTGGCCCCCACTTACCGCAACTGGAGAGAGCCCTAGCACAGAAACGAAGACCCAACATAGCAGTCAATCAATCAATCAATCAATCTTAAAAAAACAATAAAAAATAAAAAAATAAAATAAAATAAAGCAGAACAGCGGCTAATACCTCATGGAAAGAGCTGCATGCCGCCCTTTCGGCGCCGTTACTCAGGGACTTACCTCGAGGCCAGTACTCACGTTGAGTTTCCCTTTAGCTCTAGAGTGTGGCAGGATGAGCTCCACCCCGGCCATCGAAGCACCCGGCTTAGCTAGAGAAAACTCATTGTCTTCCCAGAGCCATGCCTACAGTGGCTAGTGGCCTGTCAACAGCAGTCAATTTCAAGTAGCTTCAAGGCAGCACGAATGGAGCTTTCAAAATGGGAAAGCAAGGCTAGTTCCATCAGGCCCCCATTTCCACGGGCACACGCAGCATATATCCCTGTGCTTTCTAACCAGTCCAAAGAGACAAAGGTTACCCAGTGGTTCCTTCCCTGAATCAACTCCTCGAAGCAAAGCGTTCCGCATCTAGCGAACTGCGTCAACCATGGAACGCCCCAGCTAGGCCTCCGGGCCCGTGGCTCTTCAAAAGCCTGCAGTGTTACACAAGAAACTGGGCTTTGGTTGCAGTCGGAACGCAAGCCGACTTTCTCCTAGAGGCAGGGTGACTTCAGGCAGGAAGTCCCAGATGGAATGCGGAGCCGAGGGTTTTTCTCAGTGCAGCTCAGACTAGGGCAATGAGCCAGACCTGCACGGCACGTTGGACCTGCTAGAACGGTGTTCGTGGACCTGTGGGACTGCTGGGGAAATCAAGCTGTCCCAAGAAAGAGCGCAGTCTGTTGCCCTACACTCGGCATACACAGAGTGGTTCCGATAGGCTACTGGCCTGGATGTGGCTTAGCAGGCCCCTGGGGGCCTGAGGGTACTCAGTGTTCTTGCAGGGAATAGGGTGCCCACGTGAGGCTCCTAGATGTCCTGCAAAGCGTACTGACGTTAAAATAATGCAGAGCAACGGCTATGGCCTCCTGGAAACTGCTGCACGCCTCCGCTTCTGCATGGCAATTCAGGGCCTTACCTCGAGGCAACTGCTCACGCTGAGTATCCCGTTAGCGCCACATCATGGTAGGATGCTGACTTTCTCCTCGAGCAGTGTGACTTCAGGTACGAGGTCCTCGAAGAATCCTAAGCAGAGTGTTTTCTCATGGCAGCTCAGACGGGGGCCATGACGAACACTTCCATGGCACGTCGCACTGGCTAGAAATGTGGTCCTGAGGCTGTTCCAGTGCTCTGGAAATGCAGCTCTCCTTAAGGAACGTGCAGGGTGTTGCCCATCACTCGGCATACACAGAGGGCCTCCGAGGGACCGACCTTTGGTCCTCGATGTTGCTCAGCAGGCCCACAGGGGTCTGGAGGCACTCAGGAATCCTGGAGGGAAAATGATGCACACCCGAGGGGCCTAGGAGTCCTGAAAAGGGTACTTCCTTTAAAATAAAGCAGAACAGGGGCTTCCCTGGTGGCGCAGTGGTTGAGAATCTGCCTGCCAATGCAGGGGACACGGGTTCGAGCCCGGGTCTGGGAGGATCCCACATGCCGCGGAGCAACTGGACCCGTGAGCCACAACTACTGAGCCTGCGCCTCTGGAGCCTGTGCTCCGCAACAAGAGAGGCCGCGATAGTGAGAGGCCTACGCACCGTGATGCAGAGTGGCCCCCACTTACCGCAACTGGAGAGAGCCCTAGCACAGAAACGAAGACCCAACATAGCAGTCAATCAATCAATCAATCAATCTTAAAAAAACAATAAAAAATAAAAAAATAAAATAAAATAAAGCAGAACAGCGGCTAATACCTCATGGAAAGAGCTGCATGCCGCCCTTTCGGCGCCGTTACTCAGGGACTTACCTCGAGGCCAGTACTCACGTTGAGTTTCCCTTTAGCTCTAGAGTGTGGCAGGATGAGCTCCACCCCGGCCATCGAAGCACCCGGCTTAGCTAGAGAAAACTCATTGTCTTCCCAGAGCCATGCCTACAGTGGCTAGTGGCCTGTCAACAGCAGTCAATTTCAAGTAGCTTCAAGGCAGCACGAATGGAGCTTTCAAAATGGGAAAGCAAGGCTAGTTCCATCAGGCCCCCATTTCCACGGGCACACGCAGCATATATCCCTGTGCTTTCTAACCAGTCCAAAGAGACAAAGGTTACCCAGTGGTTCCTTCCCTGAATCAACTCCTCGAAGCAAAGCGTTCCGCATCTAGCGAACTGCGTCAACCATGGAACGCCCCAGCTAGGCCTCCGGGCCCGTGGCTCTTCAAAAGCCTGCAGTGTTACACAAGAAACTGGGCTTTGGTTGCAGTCGGAACGCAAGCCGACTTTCTCCTAGAGGCAGGGTGACTTCAGGCAGGAAGTCCCAGATGGAATGCGGAGCCGAGGGTTTTTCTCAGTGCAGCTCAGACTAGGGCAATGAGCCAGACCTGCACGGCACGTTGGACCTGCTAGAACGGTGTTCGTGGACCTGTGGGACTGCTGGGGAAATCAAGCTGTCCCAAGAAAGAGCGCAGTCTGTTGCCCTACACTCGGCATACACAGAGTGGTTCCGATAGGCTACTGGCCTGGATGTGGCTTAGCAGGCCCCTGGGGGCCTGAGGGTACTCAGTGTTCTTGCAGGGAATAGGGTGCCCACGTGAGGCTCCTAGATGTCCTGCAAAGCGTACTGACGTTAAAATAATGCAGAGCAACGGCTATGGCCTCCTGGAAACTGCTGCACGCCTCCGCTTCTGCATGGCAATTCAGGGCCTTACCTCGAGGCAACTGCTCACGCTGAGTATCCCGTTAGCGCCACATCATGGTAGGATGCTGACTTTCTCCTCGAGCAGTGTGACTTCAGGTACGAGGTCCTCGAAGAATCCTAAGCAGAGTGTTTTCTCATGGCAGCTCAGACGGGGGCCATGACGAACACTTCCATGGCACGTCGCACTGGCTAGAAATGTGGTCCTGAGGCTGTTCCAGTGCTCTGGAAATGCAGCTCTCCTTAAGGAACGTGCAGGGTGTTGCCCATCACTCGGCATACACAGAGGGCCTCCGAGGGACCGACCTTTGGTCCTCGATGTTGCTCAGCAGGCCCACAGGGGTCTGGAGGCACTCAGGAATCCTGGAGGGAAAATGATGCACACCCGAGGGGCCTAGGAGTCCTGAAAAGGGTACTTCCTTTAAAATAAAGCAGAACAGGGGCTTCCCTGGTGGCGCAGTGGTTGAGAATCTGCCTGCCAATGCAGGGGACACGGGTTCGAGCCCGGGTCTGGGAGGATCCCACATGCCGCGGAGCAACTGGACCCGTGAGCCACAACTACTGAGCCTGCGCCTCTGGAGCCTGTGCTCCGCAACAAGAGAGGCCGCGATAGTGAGAGGCCTACGCACCGTGATGCAGAGTGGCCCCCACTTACCGCAACTGGAGAGAGCCCTAGCACAGAAACGAAGACCCAACATAGCAGTCAATCAATCAATCAATCAATCTTAAAAAAACAATAAAAAATAAAAAAATAAAATAAAATAAAGCAGAACAGCGGCTAATACCTCATGGAAAGAGCTGCATGCCGCCCTTTCGGCGCCGTTACTCAGGGACTTACCTCGAGGCCAGTACTCACGTTGAGTTTCCCTTTAGCTCTAGAGTGTGGCAGGATGAGCTCCACCCCGGCCATCGAAGCACCCGGCTTAGCTAGAGAAAACTCATTGTCTTCCCAGAGCCATGCCTACAGTGGCTAGTGGCCTGTCAACAGCAGTCAATTTCAAGTAGCTTCAAGGCAGCACGAATGGAGCTTTCAAAATGGGAAAGCAAGGCTAGTTCCATCAGGCCCCCATTTCCACGGGCACACGCAGCATATATCCCTGTGCTTTCTAACCAGTCCAAAGAGACAAAGGTTACCCAGTGGTTCCTTCCCTGAATCAACTCCTCGAAGCAAAGCGTTCCGCATCTAGCGAACTGCGTCAACCATGGAACGCCCCAGCTAGGCCTCCGGGCCCGTGGCTCTTCAAAAGCCTGCAGTGTTACACAAGAAACTGGGCTTTGGTTGCAGTCGGAACGCAAGCCGACTTTCTCCTAGAGGCAGGGTGACTTCAGGCAGGAAGTCCCAGATGGAATGCGGAGCCGAGGGTTTTTCTCAGTGCAGCTCAGACTAGGGCAATGAGCCAGACCTGCACGGCACGTTGGACCTGCTAGAACGGTGTTCGTGGACCTGTGGGACTGCTGGGGAAATCAAGCTGTCCCAAGAAAGAGCGCAGTCTGTTGCCCTACACTCGGCATACACAGAGTGGTTCCGATAGGCTACTGGCCTGGATGTGGCTTAGCAGGCCCCTGGGGGCCTGAGGGTACTCAGTGTTCTTGCAGGGAATAGGGTGCCCACGTGAGGCTCCTAGATGTCCTGCAAAGCGTACTGACGTTAAAATAATGCAGAGCAACGGCTATGGCCTCCTGGAAACTGCTGCACGCCTCCGCTTCTGCATGGCAATTCAGGGCCTTACCTCGAGGCAACTGCTCACGCTGAGTATCCCGTTAGCGCCACATCATGGTAGGATGCTGACTTTCTCCTCGAGCAGTGTGACTTCAGGTACGAGGTCCTCGAAGAATCCTAAGCAGAGTGTTTTCTCATGGCAGCTCAGACGGGGGCCATGACGAACACTTCCATGGCACGTCGCACTGGCTAGAAATGTGGTCCTGAGGCTGTTCCAGTGCTCTGGAAATGCAGCTCTCCTTAAGGAACGTGCAGGGTGTTGCCCATCACTCGGCATACACAGAGGGCCTCCGAGGGACCGACCTTTGGTCCTCGATGTTGCTCAGCAGGCCCACAGGGGTCTGGAGGCACTCAGGAATCCTGGAGGGAAAATGATGCACACCCGAGGGGCCTAGGAGTCCTGAAAAGGGTACTTCCTTTAAAATAAAGCAGAACAGGGGCTTCCCTGGTGGCGCAGTGGTTGAGAATCTGCCTGCCAATGCAGGGGACACGGGTTCGAGCCCGGGTCTGGGAGGATCCCACATGCCGCGGAGCAACTGGACCCGTGAGCCACAACTACTGAGCCTGCGCCTCTGGAGCCTGTGCTCCGCAACAAGAGAGGCCGCGATAGTGAGAGGCCTACGCACCGTGATGCAGAGTGGCCCCCACTTACCGCAACTGGAGAGAGCCCTAGCACAGAAACGAAGACCCAACATAGCAGTCAATCAATCAATCAATCAATCTTAAAAAAACAATAAAAAATAAAAAAATAAAATAAAATAAAGCAGAACAGCGGCTAATACCTCATGGAAAGAGCTGCATGCCGCCCTTTCGGCGCCGTTACTCAGGGACTTACCTCGAGGCCAGTACTCACGTTGAGTTTCCCTTTAGCTCTAGAGTGTGGCAGGATGAGCTCCACCCCGGCCATCGAAGCACCCGGCTTAGCTAGAGAAAACTCATTGTCTTCCCAGAGCCATGCCTACAGTGGCTAGTGGCCTGTCAACAGCAGTCAATTTCAAGTAGCTTCAAGGCAGCACGAATGGAGCTTTCAAAATGGGAAAGCAAGGCTAGTTCCATCAGGCCCCCATTTCCACGGGCACACGCAGCATATATCCCTGTGCTTTCTAACCAGTCCAAAGAGACAAAGGTTACCCAGTGGTTCCTTCCCTGAATCAACTCCTCGAAGCAAAGCGTTCCGCATCTAGCGAACTGCGTCAACCATGGAACGCCCCAGCTAGGCCTCCGGGCCCGTGGCTCTTCAAAAGCCTGCAGTGTTACACAAGAAACTGGGCTTTGGTTGCAGTCGGAACGCAAGCCGACTTTCTCCTAGAGGCAGGGTGACTTCAGGCAGGAAGTCCCAGATGGAATGCGGAGCCGAGGGTTTTTCTCAGTGCAGCTCAGACTAGGGCAATGAGCCAGACCTGCACGGCACGTTGGACCTGCTAGAACGGTGTTCGTGGACCTGTGGGACTGCTGGGGAAATCAAGCTGTCCCAAGAAAGAGCGCAGTCTGTTGCCCTACACTCGGCATACACAGAGTGGTTCCGATAGGCTACTGGCCTGGATGTGGCTTAGCAGGCCCCTGGGGGCCTGAGGGTACTCAGTGTTCTTGCAGGGAATAGGGTGCCCACGTGAGGCTCCTAGATGTCCTGCAAAGCGTACTGACGTTAAAATAATGCAGAGCAACGGCTATGGCCTCCTGGAAACTGCTGCACGCCTCCGCTTCTGCATGGCAATTCAGGGCCTTACCTCGAGGCAACTGCTCACGCTGAGTATCCCGTTAGCGCCACATCATGGTAGGATGCTGACTTTCTCCTCGAGCAGTGTGACTTCAGGTACGAGGTCCTCGAAGAATCCTAAGCAGAGTGTTTTCTCATGGCAGCTCAGACGGGGGCCATGACGAACACTTCCATGGCACGTCGCACTGGCTAGAAATGTGGTCCTGAGGCTGTTCCAGTGCTCTGGAAATGCAGCTCTCCTTAAGGAACGTGCAGGGTGTTGCCCATCACTCGGCATACACAGAGGGCCTCCGAGGGACCGACCTTTGGTCCTCGATGTTGCTCAGCAGGCCCACAGGGGTCTGGAGGCACTCAGGAATCCTGGAGGGAAAATGATGCACACCCGAGGGGCCTAGGAGTCCTGAAAAGGGTACTTCCTTTAAAATAAAGCGGAACAGGGGCTTCCCTGGTGGCGCAGTGGTTGAGAATCTGCCTGCCAATGCAGGGGACACGGGTTCGAGCCCGGGTCTGGGAGGATCCCACATGCCGCGGAGCAACTGGACCCGTGAGCCACAACTACTGAGCCTGCGCCTCTGGAGCCTGTGCTCCGCAACAAGAGAGGCCGCGATAGTGAGAGGCCTACGCACCGTGATGCAGAGTGGCCCCCACTTACCGCAACTGGAGAGAGCCCTAGCACAGAAACGAAGACCCAACATAGCAGTCAATCAATCAATCAATCAATCTTAAAAAAACAATAAAAAATAAAAAAATAAAATAAAATAAAGCAGAACAGCGGCTAATACCTCATGGAAAGAGCTGCATGCCGCCCTTTCGGCGCCGTTACTCAGGGACTTACCTCGAGGCCAGTACTCACGTTGAGTTTCCCTTTAGCTCTAGAGTGTGGCAGGATGAGCTCCACCCCGGCCATCGAAGCACCCGGCTTAGCTAGAGAAAACTCATTGTCTTCCCAGAGCCATGCCTACAGTGGCTAGTGGCCTGTCAACAGCAGTCAATTTCAAGTAGCTTCAAGGCAGCACGAATGGAGCTTTCAAAATGGGAAAGCAAGGCTAGTTCCATCAGGCCCCCATTTCCACGGGCACACGCAGCATATATCCCTGTGCTTTCTAACCAGTCAAAGAGACAAAGGTTACCCAGTGGTTCCTTCCCTGAATCAACTCCTCGAAGCAAAGCGTTCCGCATCTAGCGAACTGCGTCAACCATGGAACGCCCCAGCTAGGCCTCCGGGCCCGTGGCTCTTCAAAAGCCTGCAGTGTTACACAAGAAACTGGGCTTTGGTTGCAGTCGGAACGCAAGCCGACTTTCTCCTAGAGGCAGGGTGACTTCAGGCAGGAAGTCCCAGATGGAATGCGGAGCCGAGGGTTTTTCTCAGTGCAGCTCAGACTAGGGCAATGAGCCAGACCTGCACGGCACGTTGGACCTGCTAGAACGGTGTTCGTGGACCTGTGGGACTGCTGGGGAAATCAAGCTGTCCCAAGAAAGAGCGCAGTCTGTTGCCCTACACTCGGCATACACAGAGTGGTTCCGATAGGCTACTGGCCTGGATGTGGCTTAGCAGGCCCCTGGGGGCCTGAGGGTACTCAGTGTTCTTGCAGGGAATAGGGTGCCCACGTGAGGCTCCTAGATGTCCTGCAAAGCGTACTGACGTTAAAATAATGCAGAGCAACGGCTATGGCCTCCTGGAAACTGCTGCACGCCTCCGCTTCTGCATGGCAATTCAGGGCCTTACCTCGAGGCAACTGCTCACGCTGAGTATCCCGTTAGCGCCACATCATGGTAGGATGCTGACTTTCTCCTCGAGCAGTGTGACTTCAGGTACGAGGTCCTCGAAGAATCCTAAGCAGAGTGTTTTCTCATGGCAGCTCAGACGGGGGCCATGACGAACACTTCCATGGCACGTCGCACTGGCTAGAAATGTGGTCCTGAGGCTGTTCCAGTGCTCTGGAAATGCAGCTCTCCTTAAGGAACGTGCAGGGTGTTGCCCATCACTCGGCATACACAGAGGGCCTCCGAGGGACCGACCTTTGGTCCTCGATGTTGCTCAGCAGGCCCACAGGGGTCTGGAGGCACTCAGGAATCCTGGAGGGAAAATGATGCACACCCGAGGGGCCTAGGAGTCCTGAAAAGGGTACTTCCTTTAAAATAAAGCAGAACAGGGGCTTCCCTGGTGGCGCAGTGGTTGAGAATCTGCCTGCCAATGCAGGGGACACGGGTTCGAGCCCGGGTCTGGGGAGGATCCCACATGCCGCGGAGCAACTGGACCCGTGAGCCACAACTACTGAGCCTGCGCCTCTGGAGCCTGTGCTCCGCAACAAGAGAGGCCGCGATAGTGAGAGGGCCTACGCACCGTGATGCAGAGTGGCCCCCACTTACCGCAACTGGAGAGAGCCCTAGCACAGAAACGAAGACCCAACATAGCAGTCAATCAATCAATCAATCAATCTTAAAAAAACAATAAAAAATAAAAAAATAAAATAAAATAAAGCAGAACAGCGGCTAATACCTCATGGAAAGAGCTGCATGCCGCCCTTTCGGCGCCGTTACTCAGGGACTTACCTCGAGGCCAGTACTCACGTTGAGTTTCCCTTTAGCTCTAGAGTGTGGCAGGATGAGCTCCACCCCGGCCATCGAAGCACCCGGCTTAGCTAGAGAAAACTCATTGTCTTCCCAGAGCCATGCCTACAGTGGCTAGTGGCCTGTCAACAGCAGTCAATTTCAAGTAGCTTCAAGGCAGCACGAATGGAGCTTTCAAAATGGGAAAGCAAGGCTAGTTCCATCAGGCCCCCATTTCCACGGGCACACGCAGCATATATCCCTGTGCTTTCTAACCAGTCCAAAGAGACAAAGGTTACCCAGTGGTTCCTTCCCTGAATCAACTCCTCGAAGCAAAGCGTTCCGCATCTAGCGAACTGCGTCAACCATGGAACGCCCCAGCTAGGCCTCCGGGCCCGTGGCTCTTCAAAAGCCTGCAGTGTTACACAAGAAAACTGGGCTTTGGTTGCAGTCGGAACGCAAGCCGACTTTCTCCTAGAGGCAGGGTGACTTCAGGCAGGAAGTCCCAGATGGAATGCGGAGCCGAGGGTTTTTCTCAGTGCAGCTCAGACTAGGGCAATGAGCCAGACCTGCACGGCACGTTGGACCTGCTAGAACGGTGTTCGTGGACCTGTGGGACTGCTGGGGAAATCAAGCTGTCCCAAGAAAGAGCGCAGTCTGTTGCCCTACACTCGGCATACACAGAGTGGTTCCGATAGGCTACTGGCCTGGATGTGGCTTAGCAGGCCCCTGGGGGCCTGAGGGTACTCAGTGTTCTTGCAGGGAATAGGGTGCCACGTGAGGCTCCTAGATGTCCTGCAAAGCGTACTGACGTTAAAATAATGCAGAGCAACGGCTATGGCCTCCTGGAAACTGCTGCACGCCTCCGCTTCTGCATGGCAATTCAGGGCCTTACCTCGAGGCAACTGCTCACGCTGAGTATCCCGTTAGCGCCACATCATGGTAGGATGCTGACTTTCTCCTCGAGCAGTGTGACTTCAGGTACGAGGTCCTCGAAGAATCCTAAGCAGAGTGTTTTCTCATGGCAGCTCAGACGGGGGCCATGACGAACACTTCCATGGCACGTCGCACTGGCTAGAAATGTGGTCCTGAGGCTGTTCCAGTGCTCTGGAAATGCAGCTCTCCTTAAGGAACGTGCAGGGTGTTGCCCATCACTCGGCATACACAGAGGGCCTCCGAGGGACCGACCTTTGGTCCTCGATGTTGCTCAGCAGGCCCACAGGGGTCTGGAGGCACTCAGGAATCCTGGAGGGAAAATGATGCACACCCGAGGGGCCTAGGAGTCCTGAAAAGGGTACTTCCTTTAAAATAAAGCAGAACAGGGGCTTCCCTGGTGGCGCAGTGGTTGAGAATCTGCCTGCCAATGCAGGGGACACGGGTTCGAGCCCGGGTCTGGGAGGATCCCACATGCCGCGGAGCAACTGGACCCGTGAGCCACAACTACTGAGCCTGCGCCTCTGGAGCCTGTGCTCCGCAACAAAGAGAGGCCGCGATAGTGAGAGGCCTACGCACCGTGATGCAGAGTGGCCCCCACTTACCGCAACTGGAGAGAGCCCTAGCACAGAAACGAAGACCCAACATAGCAGTCAATCAATCAATCAATCAATCTTAAAAAAACAATAAAAAATAAAAAAATAAAATAAAATAAAGCAGAACAGCGGCTAATACCTCATGGAAAGAGCTGCATGCCGCCCTTTCGGCGCCGTTACTCAGGGACTTACCTCGAGGCCAGTACTCACGTTGAGTTTCCCTTTAGCTCTAGAGTGTGGCAGGATGAGCTCCACCCCGGCCATCGAAGCACCCGGCTTAGCTAGAGAAAACTCATTGTCTTCCCAGAGCCATGCCTACAGTGGCTAGTGGCCTGTCAACAGCAGTCAATTTCAAGTAGCTTCAAGGCAGCACGAATGGAGCTTTCAAAATGGGAAAGCAAGGCTAGTTCCATCAGGCCCCCATTTCCACGGGCACACGCAGCATATATCCCTGTGCTTTCTAACCAGTCCAAAGAGACAAAGGTTACCCAGTGGTTCCTTCCCTGAATCAACTCCTCGAAGCAAAGCGTTCCGCATCTAGCGAACTGCGTCAACCATGGAACGCCCCAGCTAGGCCTCCGGGCCCGTGGCTCTTCAAAAGCCTGCAGTGTTACACAAGAAACTGGGCTTTGGTTGCAGTCGGAACGCAAGCCGACTTTCTCCTAGAGGCAGGGTGACTTCAGGCAGGAAGTCCCAGATGGAATGCGGAGCCGAGGGTTTTTCTCAGTGCAGCTCAGACTAGGGCAATGAGCCAGACCTGCACGGCACGTTGGACCTGCTAGAACGGTGTTCGTGGACCTGTGGGACTGCTGGGGAATCAAGCTGTCCCAAGAAAGAGCGCAGTCTGTTGCCCTACACTCGGCATACACAGAGTGGTTCCGATAGGCTACTGGCCTGGATGTGGCTTAGCAGGCCCCTGGGGGCCTGAGGGTACTCAGTGTTCTTGCAGGGAATAGGGTGCCCACGTGAGGCTCCTAGATGTCCTGCAAAGCGTACTGACGTTAAAATAATGCAGAGCAACGGCTATGGCCTCCTGGAAACTGCTGCACGCCTCCGCTTCTGCATGGCAATTCAGGGCCTTACCTCGAGGCAACTGCTCACGCTGAGTATCCCGTTAGCGCCACATCATGGTAGGATGCTGACTTTCTCCTCGAGCAGTGTGACTTCAGGTACGAGGTCCTCGAAGAATCCTAAGCAGAGTGTTTTCTCATGGCAGCTCAGACGGGGGGCCATGACGAACACTTCCATGGCACGTCGCACTGGCTAGAAATGTGGTCCTGAGGCTGTTCCAGTGCTCTGGAAATGCAGCTCTCCTTAAGGAACGTGCAGGGTGTTGCCCATCACTCGGCATACACAGAGGGCCTCCGAGGGACCGACCTTTGGTCCTCGATGTTGCTCAGCAGGCCCACAGGGGTCTGGAGGCACTCAGGAATCCTGGAGGGAAAATGATGCACACCCGAGGGGCCTAGGAGTCCTGAAAAGGGTACTTCCTTTAAAATAAAGCAGAACAGGGGCTTCCCTGGTGGCGCAGTGGTTGAGAATCTGCCTGCCAATGCAGGGGACACGGGGTTCGAGCCCGGGTCTGGGAGGATCCCACATGCCGCGGAGCAACTGGACCCGTGAGCCACAACTACTGAGCCTGCGCCTCTGGAGCCTGTGCTCCGCAACAAGAGAGGCCGCGATAGTGAGAGGCCTACGCACCGTGATGCAGAGTGGCCCCCACTTACCGCAACTGGAGAGAGCCCTAGCACAGAAACGAAGACCCAACATAGCAGTCAATCAATCAATCAATCAATCTTAAAAAAACAATAAAAAATAAAAAAATAAAATAAAATAAAGCAGAACAGCGGCTAATACCTCATGGAAAGAGCTGCATGCCGCCCTTTCGGCGCCGTTACTCAGGGACTTACCTCGAGGCCAGTACTCACGTTGAGTTTCCCTTTAGCTCTAGAGTGTGGCAGGATGAGCTCCACCCCGGCCATCGAAGCACCCGGCTTAGCTAGAGAAAACTCATTGTCTTCCCCAGAGCCATGCCTACAGTGGCTAGTGGCCTGTCAACAGCAGTCAATTTCAAGTAGCTTCAAGGCAGCACGAATGGAGCTTTCAAAATGGGAAAGCAAGGCTAGTTCCATCAGGCCCCCATTTCCACGGGCACACGCAGCATATATCCCTGTGCTTTCTAACCAGTCCAAGAGACAAAGGTTACCCAGTGGTTCCTTCCCTGAATCAACTCCTCGAAGCAAAGCGTTCCGCATCTAGCGAACTGCGTCAACCATGGAACGCCCCAGCTAGGCCTCCGGGCCCGTGGCTCTTCAAAAGCCTGCAGTGTTACACAAGAAACTGGGCTTTGGTTGCAGTCGGAACGCAAGCCGACTTTCTCCTAGAGGCAGGGTGACTTCAGGCAGGAAGTCCCAGATGGAATGCGGAGCCGAGGGTTTTTCTCAGTGCAGCTCAGACTAGGGCAATGAGCCAGACCTGCACGGCACGTTGGACTGCTAGAACGGTGTTCGTGGACCTGTGGGACTGCTGGGGAAATCAAGCTGTCCCAAGAAAGAGCGCAGTCTGTTGCCCTACACTCGGCATACACAGAGTGGTTCCGATAGGCTACTGGCCTGGATGTGGCTTAGCAGGCCCCTGGGGGCCTGAGGGTACTCAGTGTTCTTGCAGGGAATAGGGTGCCCACGTGAGGCTCCTAGATGTCCTGCAAAGCGTACTGACGTTAAAATAATGCAGAGCAACGGCTATGGCCTCCTGGAAACTGCTGCACGCCTCCGCTTCTGCATGGCAATTCAGGGCCTTACCTCGAGGCAACTGCTCACGCTGAGTATCCCGTTAGCGCCACATCATGGTAGGATGCTGACTTTCTCCTCGAGCAGTGTGACTTCAGGTACGAGGTCCTCGAAGAATCCTAAGCAGAGTGTTTTCTCATGGCAGCTCAGACGGGGGCCATGACGAACACTTCCATGGCACGTCGCACTGGCTAGAAATGTGGTCCTGAGGCTGTTCCAGTGCTCTGGAAATGCAGCTCTCCTTAAGGAACGTGCAGGGTGTTGCCCATCACTCGGCATACACAGAGGGCCTCCGAGGGACCGACCTTTGGTCCTCGATGTTGCTCAGCAGGCCCACAGGGGTCTGGAGGCACTCAGGAATCCTGGAGGGAAAATGATGCACACCCGAGGGGCCTAGGAGTCCTGAAAAGGGTACTTCCTTTAAAATAAAGCAGAACAGGGGCTTCCCTGGTGGCGCAGTGGTTGAGAATCTGCCTGCCAATGCAGGGGACACGGGTTCGAGCCCGGGTCTGGGAGGATCCCACATGCCGCGGAGCAACTGGACCCGTGAGCCACAACTACTGAGCCTGCGCCTCTGGAGCCTGTGCTCCGCAACAAGAGAGGCCGCGATAGTGAGAGGCCTACGCACCGTGATGCAGAGTGGCCCCCACTTACCGCAACTGGAGAGAGCCCTAGCACAGAAACGAAGACCCAACATAGCAGTCAATCAATCAATCAATCAATCTTAAAAAAACAATAAAAAATAAAAAAATAAAATAAAATAAAGCAGAACAGCGGCTAATACCTCATGGAAAGAGCTGCATGCCGCCCTTTCGGCGCCGTTACTCAGGGACTTACCTCGAGGCCAGTACTCACGTTGAGTTTCCCTTTAGCTCTAGAGTGTGGCAGGATGAGCTCCACCCCGGCCATCGAAGCACCCGGCTTAGCTAGAGAAACTCATTGTCTTCCCAGAGCCATGCCTACAGTGGCTAGTGGCCTGTCAACAGCAGTCAATTTCAAGTAGCTTCAAGGCAGCACGAATGGAGCTTTCAAA